>NC_056734.1:814764341-814991841 GCF_019279795.1 Protopterus annectens | reverse complement strand
ACATTGGAGGCTTGATGCTTATGCTGTCTAGAGTTTTTTTATGCTGTGCAGCACAATATTTTTTTCAGAACTGTGATTGAAGAGGAACAGCAGTACACTTTCTAGGCTGTACATAGTGATCTTATTTTGAGGTGACTTTTACAGAAGCAGATACTACTACTATAACTTGTGGTTCTTCAGCAGTGGACTTCATCATTTCTTCCAGGAGAATATACTTTCATAACCTCCTCACCTGCTTCTACTTCCTCTCATAAATTCAGCTTGGCAGCATTAAGCCCTGAGATATACTCTTTAAAGTCCTCCAGCAACTGCAGTATTCTTACTCCCCATCAAAAATAAATATTTTTCCATGTTCAGGTTTAGTGACAGTGATTTCTGCTGTATTTCTCAAAAGGACAGACACTCTGTGTATTGTGGTATACTGTACACATTAGGCAACTGTTGACCTATGTTGTGTCACATATACTTTGTCCTGTATTTCAAACATGTTACGTTACTTTTTACTGTTTTGAAACAGTGTTTGAAATATTTAATGTTGTTTACTGCTAGGTTGTGTAACTTGTGTTGTCATGTGGTTATTGGTTTCCTGCGTTTGATTCTCCAGGGCTGAGTCTGAAAATAGTCGAAGAGGATTGGTGCTCTACTCTGGTTAACAAACACAATCAATCAGTTGTTGTATCTTTCGGCTTTTCCCGGTTAGGGGTCGCCACAACGGAACTCTAGTCCGCTAATGATTGACAGTAGATTTTTACGTGCCGAGTTGTCAGCTCTGACGCACATCCTTCAACGAAGGTACGCCCATTCATGCATGCCTCCACACAGAAGACGCTTTAGCTGAGAATCGAACAGGACAACGTCTTACTGTGAGGCGACAACGCTACCGCAGCACCACCACCGCAGGAAAACACAATCAGTCAATAAATAAAACATGAACAGCATAGTTTTAAGTCTTTAGTTTTACAGGTCAATACACCTAGCATTAGGGGTGGAGATGTCCGGAATTATACTGAAAAGTGTGAGTTGAAGTGGATGATCAGGTTGAGGGCTGGTCAGAAATCAGGCTTGAACGATAAAATGCCTACCGGACCTATGTTAAAGAATAGGAAATTAAAGGTTAGATGATTCCTTATATAAGGTTATATTAGAATTTTTCATGGTATGTATTTTTTATACGAAGTATTACTATTTTCAAAGAAATTATTGTGAATGAATTTTTTTTTACCATCTTGCTTTTTATAGATTGTTGAAATTAGTATATAGTTTTATATACATTTATATTTTTATAGGTTCATAGATAGTTTCATAGATTAGTACTAAGCTAACTGCCCTTGCGAGCCACTTTAAGCCTAGCCAATTATACCCTGCACCTTGTATTTGTAAGGCAAACACCTTAACCATTAGGCCACCCTATATGTTTTACATATATATATATATATATATATATATATATATATATATATATATATATATATATGTATTCTTAGGTTCATAGGTTCATAGGTTAGTACTAAGCTAACTGCCCTTGCGAGCCATTGTAAGCCTAGCCAATTATCCCTTGTGAGACTCAAACCCTGCACCTTGTGTTTGTAAGGCAAACACCTTAACCATTAGGCCACCCTCCCAACCCTTATGTTTATATATATATAAGGACAGGATGTGATGTCATAGTCCTGATTAGTTTAACAGGTATATATATTGTTGTGTTGTTTTAGTAGAGATGTATTTGGTCTGAAGAAGCCCTGTTGGGTGAAAGCGCTTGCCAGTTTTATATCTGAATAAATCGATTTGCTCTTTTTTAAAATTGCTATTTCCTGGATTCCTGTGGAGCCTGCTACTTTGAATATTGTGCATTTTCATTGATGTGGATTGTTTTTTCAGCCTTGGTTTACTCCTGTGCTATTTGTTGATTTTTTAAAGAAAAAGATGGCCATGTCATGTGATGCTTTGAGTACATGACAGATATTTTTGATCTTCTCTGAGCTATAACCATCAGCAGTATATTCTTTCTTTGACCAAGTCTGTTACTGTGTCTGTAAATATTTTTTCATAAGGCCTTGGCTGGTAGTTATAGAAGTTCTTAGCAAGGGAAAATTTGGCCATGGATGCCTCCTCTTGCAATTTCTGAGATGATGGTGCAGTTTGTACTCCTGAAAAAAAAAATGTTAACGCTTCATTAAGTCATTATCAGACAAGTACTGTTCACTTCAGGAGGAAGATTTTTCTGAGGGATGCCCTAGACAAAATTAAGTATCAGTCAACATGAATGAGGAAATGCTGAGTACTTGTAGGACTGGACTTGTCCTGTGCTGCGATAAAGAGAACCTGAGAGGGCAGACTGTATAAAAAAATAATATGATGTATCTGACCAGATTTCATGAGTGTAGACAGCACTGGTCTCATCACCAGACTTTGTAACCATGTGGTCACAGTAGTTTTTTTTTTGTCCAAAAACACTGACTGAGGTATATAGTTATTTGGATATTTATTCGTTGGTGTCTTTGGATATTTATTCGTTGGTGTCACTGGGGTTCCTGTTTGGTGTGGATTTTTGCTTTTTGTTTTTTCAGTTTTTTTTTTTGTGTTTTCAGAAGTTGCTGTTGGAGTTTATTGAGTTGGTGGACAGTATAATGTACTTAGAGCTTTCTGTGTAATGTGTTTGCTTTTGAAGGAGAACTAAGTCATAGTTTCTAACTTACACAATCATATTGTGAAAAGATAATTAACATTCTCCCCCCTTCCCCTCTGTTTAGGTGCACACAGCCTGCAAGGAATTGCTACCCCAAAAATGCCCACTTGGAATTTGCAAAGTGTCTGTCCTTCCTCCTACAGCTTTAAATAGTACAGATTCTGATGGTAAGTGAAAGTGTAATTGTCACCTATCTACTGCTTCATTTATCATTTTTAAAAAATCTAGAAAGCACTGATGAAATGTTCACCTTTATCCCCAGTATTTTGTTAAAAGTAGCAATGTCTGTTAACTCTCTGCTTTTACACTGGGTCTGTTTTGATAATCCAGTAATTTTACTTCAGTGTAGACAGAGAGAGACACGCATCCTGCAGAGGGCCACCCTCTGGCCATAATCCCTGAAGTGGTGCATTGAATGTTTAAAGCCAGTTTGAAGGAGATAAACCATTCTGCACTGATATTCTATAACAAGTTCCCTGTGTCAGATGTCACACCACAGCAAATAATGGAGATATCACATTGCTTTTTCATTACACTGTGGCAGTGATGTGATGTCACATGGCAGCAGTGATTCTCATTTAGTTCATCATACCACAGCAGTGATGCCACATTACATTGTCAGGTCATCACAGCAGCAGTGATGCATCATCAAAGAGTGAGGTCATCACCCTGCAGCATTTATGTAATTGTAGTGTCAGCTCATAGTGCAGAGACAGGGATGCACCATCATAGTGTCAGGTCATCACAGGGCAGAATTGATGCTTCTTCATGATGCCTTGTCATCACACAGCATCATATGTAATAACTATGTCATATCATCACACCACAGCTGCAATTCATCATCATATATTGGGTTCTCATACCACAACAAGGATATCAAGGCATAGATAGTGGGTTGAAGGGTGCAGGTGCCATAGGCACACAAAGCTTTACAAGGTACAATTGGCAGATGCCATTTCTTGTTGTCTGTAATGCCATCATTTAATTTCTGTATTGCATTTGTGGACAGGTTTAAAGTGTGTTGATACAGTTTAAAAGAAAAGTTTTTTTTTTTTTTTTTTTTTTTTTTTTTTTTTTTTTTCCTCCTCATCTTGAATACTTGAAGTTGAGAGTAGTGCAAGATTCTGTAGGGATAAGTCATCATAGTGCTTCAGGTCTCCACATCACAGCAGTGATGCATTTTCAAATTCTTAGGCCATCATACTGTAGCATTGCTATGTCATCACAGTGCCAGGTCATCCTGCCACAGCAGTGAAGCTTATGGTGTCAGGCCATCACACTTTGTCATAGTACTGCATCACATCACTGCACTGATGCTTCTCGTTAGTATCTGGCTCACACTTTGCAACCATGATGCTTCATTACACCTCAGTGGTACTTTTTTTTTAAATATGCTTTTTGTCCCTGTGATTGTCAGCCATCAAGGCTGCTGTGAATCTGTTACAGCCTATTTATTGCCATGCATCGGAGATTCTACCCAGCACCAGAGCAAGAGTTTTCCAAAAGAAGCCATCTTTCAGGCAGCCATAAGGGTACTTTATGCCCTTTCAGGCAGTTCGACAATGAAGAGCATTTATAATGGGCTGATGCATCCACTGTGTGGGGGAATCATGTGAGCTACATCAGCACTAAGAGACCCAATGTGTTCCTCATGCATGTGCAAGTTTTTTGCACACCTGTGTTGAAAGTTACCACCAGGTGGTGGCTTAGTGAGCCTATTGCCTGCCCCCAAGCTGATTATTTTTGACTGTACTTCACCTCTGAGTGATTGTGGCAGTAGATGGCCCGCTCCACCCTACAGCCTCCCCCACATGGGCCCATCTGTCTTTCCTGACAGCTCTGTCAGATGCCAGAGCCACTAATTGAACCCAGGTAACTTGGGGTGTGGTCTGAGCTTTATACCCCTCTTAACACCAGAGCTGACTTATCACATCTCAGCAGTGGTGTGCCAACAAATTGTCAGGTCATTATATGCTAACAGTAATGTCTCAAGTCCACTTTAAAACATCAGTGAGCAAAGTGCCAAATCTGGGTTTTTAGGGGACAAAATGATCAAATCAGCATTTCATTAAAATCAGAACTGTTATCTTAGTCAGTTGTGTTTTCATGAGGATGTGTGAAAAGTCTCTTTATCCCCATCCCCAGATACACTTCTAACGTAACAACAATTACTTCAAAGTTGCTCAGTCCCAAAGAAGACAGCAACCCTTACCCTCTACAGAAACACCTTTTAGTAATGTAGTAACCCTGATTTTCTAGAGTTCATTTTGATGAACTTTGATTTGGCAGTTTATACTTTGACTTCTGTTTGCACATTCAGTGTGCTGTTGTGATAAAGTTGGCCATCAGGTAGCAGCAGTGATATGTGTGTGTGACTGCATTGAATCATGCTACTTGTGACTGTGATACAGATGTCCTTCATGGATGCATCTGCAGTCATAACAACTGGGTTGTCCTGTCGTCAGGCAGCCCTGCAGTCGGCCGGATTCCAAAGTCCGGGTCCGGCTTCGGCTGATGTCGCACTTCACCCGACGTCATCTCTGCTGGCCTCCGGGTATAAAGGCATCAGCCGACGCCATTTTCTTCAGTCTTTCTTGCTGCGTGGCGCCCGAAGCAGAAGCTGTTCGCAAGTGCCGGTCGGTCGGATCCAGAGATTTCTACTACCGAATACTACTTCGAAGACTTCTAAAAGCTAAGTACCCCGTTGGGGACTCTTTCTTGCCTCAGCCGATGTCAGAAAAAGTCAGTAACTGTTTAACTTGTGGGAAACAAATACCTCATAAAGATTTCCACTCTTACTGTTTGCCTTGTTTAGGCCCAGACCACGACGTAGCAGCCTGTTCGGCCTGTGCTTCCTTCAACCGACGAACGCTTAGGCGTCGGTCGGAGTTTGCTGAACAGTTTTTCGGTTCAGAATTTGCGTACATTATGCCGTCGGATCCTCCGACTACCCAAATTGTTAAGAAACGCAAAGAAAAAGACTGACACTCGCGGTCCACGGTTTCGGCCGAAACCATGGCGAAGCAAACCGCGAGTGTCTCGGTTTCGGCCGAAACCGAGAAAACTGATCAAAGCACAGCTGAATCTTTGACTACTTCTGAGGTTCCTACTACCTTACTTGAATCGGCCTCTGAAAACAGTGGCTTCTAGTGAATTATCAGACACCATCCCTTTGGATGTCTCTACCCCAGCACGTGGTGCTGCTAGGCCTCCTGCAGCCATGTCCATTAAGGCCTTTGCCAGGGCTAAAGCAGCCAAGTCTACTAAATCAGTGCCTGTTAAACCCCCCTCAACCAGGCCTACTTCTATTCACAAATGCTTACTCTGGCAGAAGATTTAATATCCTTAATCAGGGGATCTCAATCTCACCCAGACAGGGCCTCTCAGCCCCCAGAGAAGAGACCTAGGGCAGAGCCCCCCGAGCCTGTATCCTCTGATGATTCTGCGGATGACTCAGATATTACAGACCAGCCAGAGGCTCCTTTCTCCAATTATGAAGACTCAGATGCTGAAGAATCCATTCCAGCTGCTTCTCCACCAGAAGAATTCTCCTTTGGGGAAACCTTACATGCCATGCGAGAACAATTCCAATGGCAGCAACAGGATTTCTCTGATTCCAGAAAAAGACTTAGGACTTTTCTGCATCTTCCACAACACAGGCCCTTAGCTATACCTCCTGTCCTCTCTGTTGTGGACGCTGCCTTTAATGATGTCTGCTCTGCACCAGATTCCTTACCTCCAGCCCCTGCCAAACCAGACAGATTTTACAGGGTACCAGACACGCATCATCACCTTTACAAGGCCCCACTTGCAGACCCCGAAACTATATCCCAAGGGCCTAAGGCAGTAGCCTCGACCACAGCAAAAAACCCTATTCCTTCTGAAAGGGAAGCCAGGTCTTTAGACAGATGGGGCAAAAAAGTTTATACCTCAGCTACTCTCTCAGCTAGAGCTTTAAACTGTCAGTTTCACATGATACAATACCAAGAGTTTATGCTGGATCAGTTAACTAAAAAACTATCCTCTGATGACTCTATAGATAAGAAATATGTATTAGAAATGGTAAATAACATACAACAGGTTAGTAACCATTCCTTAAAATGTGGCTATGATGCACTGGAGGCTTCATTTAGATCAGCCATGACTGGCACAGTGATAAGAAGACATGCATGGCTGAAGGAACAAGTCTTAGCGGATCATGTTAAAGCTAAGTTATTAGATGCTCCTATGGATAAGACCAGTTTGTTTGGTACACCTGCCCAGCAGGTAATGAAGAAAATGGAAGAAAAGGCAAAATCTGTTCAAACGGTTAAAGATTTCTTGCAGGTTCAGCCCCAAGGTTTAGCAGGAACTGGCCTGCCAAAAATTGGTCCTTTCCTGATTCCACAAGATCCCAAAGGGGCAGGAATAGACGTTCCAGAGGCAGAAACCAATCCAGAGGAGGTGCCTACAGAGGACGACAGTGGCAAGGTAATAACAGAGGCACAGACTCAGCCACTACCACTACAACAGCACAATCACAGTGACTTAACTCTACATCCGCCTACCAGGGAACAAATAGCAGCTCCATTAGGCGGAAAATTAGCCTTATTTTCGAAAAACTGGCACTACATCACAAAAGACAAGTGGATTTTGCAAACCATAGACCAAGGTTACCGGTTCCACTTTCACACTTTACCAGTCAAAAGAGGAATGCCAAACCTGCCTCCAAATCAAAAAACAGAAGCTCTACAGCAGATAATGCAATTGAGAGCTGTGGAAAGAGTGCCAATAACAGAACAAGGCAAAGGATTTTACTCCAGACTATTCCTAGTTCCAAGAAAGGAAAAAAGTTGGAGACCTATTCTCGACCTGTCCACATTAAATACATACATCATTGTCCCAAAATTCAAAATGCTGACCCTACAGCAACTTCTTCCCATGCTGGGCAAGGAGTGTTGGCTGGTAACTCTAGATCTCAAGGAGGCATACCTGCACGTCCCCATTCGACCAATTTGCAGAAGATACCTCAGATTTCTTGCAGGATCAGAGCATTATCAATTCTCAGCATTGCCCTTTGGCTTATCTACTGCCCAGAGTATTCACAAAATGCCTGGCATCAGTAATCGCCCACTGCAGACTACAGGGAATCCAAATTTATCCATACCTGGACGACTGCCTGCTACAAGGGGACAACAAAAGCAAGCTGACAACAGATTTACAAAGGGTCATTTACTTGCTACAAGCACTGGGATACACAGTCAATTTACAAAAGTCAAGGCTGATACCATCCCAAACAAGGACATTCCTGGGCTGAACTGGACACTGTAAAACAAATGGCATTCCTAACTGCAGAAAACAAAAAGAACTCCCTCTTTACTTCTTGGCTCTAACAAAACAGAACAAGTTAACAGCAAGAAAAGTCCTGCAGGCCTTGGGCTACATGGCATCATGCATAATCTTGGTTCCACATGCCAGACTACATATGAGAAAACTACAGTGGTACCTAAGGAATTTATGGTCCCAACACAGGCACAGCCTAGAAGCAGAAATTCCACTAATCCCATGCCTAAAACAGGAGTTCCTATGGTGGGCACAAGCATGCCAGTCAAACCCGGCCTACCCTTTCACAGCTATCAAGCAAGCCAAACCATCACAACAGACGCCTCAGACCTTGGATGGGGGCTCACATGCTGGACAAATGCGCACAAGGATTGTGGACGAGGATCAACTCCACCTGCACATCAACCTAAAAGAAATGCTGGCAGTAAAACTGGCAATCCAAAATTTCAGACCATTTCTAAAAGAGGGCCATTTGATGATAAGGACAGACAACACCACAGTCATGTGGTACATCAACAAGCAGGAGGCACTCATTCATACCCCCTATGCAGAATGTCTTTGGCGCTTTGGGACCTGGCACTCCGCTACAACATCCACTTACAGGGAATATTTGTACCGCGAAAGGACAATACTCTAGCAGACATATTGAGCAGAACCACATCGGATGCCCACGAATGGATGCTACACCCGGACATCTTCAAGACCATCTCAAAGAAATGGGGAAGACCACAGATAGATCTATTCGCTTCCCCTCAATCACCAACTCAAAAAATTCTGCACAAGGACATTCCACCCACTTGCATGGAAAGTGGATTCGCTCTCCTTCAGCTGGAAAGGTCTAACAGCATATGCATTTCCACCTCTTCCTTGATACACAAGGTATTACTAAAAATCAAGGAGGAACGTCCAAGGATAACCCTGATAGCTCCAAACTGGCCAAGACAACACTGGTACCCATTACTGAGGAGCATGTCTCGCACAACATGTGGCCAATACCCTGATGCCTTTGATGTTAACTCAGAACAACTACAGCATCATACATCCAAACCTAAAACGTTGCAACTGACTGCATGGAACATCACATAGCAGCAACTAACCCAGAACTTTCCCAAAGGGTTAAAGACATTATCCTTGAAGCCCGCAGACCTTCAACAAGAAGGAACTATGCAGGAAAATGGAAAAGGTTTGTCATTTGGAGCACTGAAAGAGGAAAAGATGTGTCAATTATAGATATGGCTAACATTCTGGAGTATCTGGCAGAGCTTCTACATACAGGCCTGTCCTATTCCTCCATCAAGATACATGCATCAGCTATTTCAGCAGAATACAGCTTTGATCCACCTGTCTTTTCACACCCTTTACTCAGGCAGTTCCTCAGAGGAATCAAGAATGTAAAACCTCCAAGGAAACCACCATTGCCAGCTTGGGATTTGAACTTTGTGCTAGAAAAATTGACACTCGCACCTTTTGAACCAGCAGCTACAGCGGACCTACAGCATCTATCGTGGAAAACTGCTTTCCTACTGGCAATAACCTCAGCAAGGAGGGTCTCTGAACTTCAGGCCCTAATGGCGGTACAGCCCTTCCTAATCTTCCACCAAGATAGAGTGTCCATGAGGACTAATCCTACGTTTATGCCTAAGGTGATATCCAGAGTGTCTTTAAACCAGGCAATCCACCTACCTACCTTCTTTCCCAACCCACAAAACAGAGGGAAAGAATGCTGCATTCCTTAGATGTCCATAGACAGTTACGCTACTACCTGGACAGAAAAAAAGTAGCAGAAAAACTGACCAGCTTTTTGTAGCCTATGCAACAGGAAGGGAAGGAAAAGCAATTTCCAAACAGACAATCTCCAAATGGATAGGAAATTGCATACGGTTCTGTTACTCCTTCCATGGAAAACCAATTCCACAGAACATAAGGCCTCATTCTACAAGGGCAACAGCCACTACCACAGCCTTCCTTCGAGGTGTGGCAACCAAGGACATTATTGAGGCGGCTACTTGGACCTCCGTGCATACATTTGCCAAGCATTATAACTTACCATTGTACTCCAGATCCCGAGCAGGGTTTGCCACTGCTGTGCTGCAAGGGATCCTAACCACACCATATCTAAAATTTTCCTCCTCCCTTAGTTGGCTATGGTATTCTACCCAGTTGTTATGACTGCAGATGCATCCATGAAGGACATAGTACAGTTTTGTACCTACCATAAATGTAGATGTCCGAACTGGATAGCATCTGCAGTCAGGATTACCCTCCCTCCTTCCCCTCTGTGGTACTCCTAGGGTATTTACCCTCCTAATAGCTAGCTAGTGGGGGGAGTCTTTTATGGTGTATTTGTTTGTATATATGTACATATATGCTTATTTTCTGAGTTTGCCTTCTATCCTTTTGGAAACATTGGCATTTATCCAAAAATTAGCCTTCCAGGAAGGGCAACTGGCATCTGGGGCAAGAAACACTGAAGAAAATGGCGTCGGCTGATGCCTTTATACCCGGAGGCCAGCAGAGATGACGTCGGGTGAAGTGCGACATCAGCCGAAGCCGGACCCGGACTTTGGAATCCGGCCGACTGCAGGGCTGCCTGACGACAGGACAACCCAGTTGTTATGACTGCAGATGCTATCCAGTTCGGACATCTACATTTATGGTAGGTACAAAACTGTACTTTTTATGGCATCAGGTCAGCACAATGCTGTAATGATGCATTGTCACAATGTCAAGCATCACACAACATCAGTGATGTGTTACTACAGTGTCCGGTCATCATATCGTAGCAGTTATGTGTTAGCACAGTGTTTGGTCATCAGGCCTAGCAAAGATGGGTTATCAGAGTGTCTGATTATTATTTATAGCAGATGTGTTATTGATCTAGAGTTGTGACATGTTATCACATTGTGTTGTTTTAGACCATAGCAGTAATGGGTTATCAGTGTCATGTCATAATCATAATGCCATAGCAGTTGTGGTTTAACACACAACTTCAACAATTGGCTAAGCTTCTGTGCCTGGGAAGACATGATCGACAAACAACAATGCTTTGCCAGAGATGGTCTGCACCTGTCACCTCTAGGATTCAGATTACTGGCTAAAGCTCTTGCCACCCCTATAGTGCCTTTTTTAGGCAAGGTTCAAAGGACAAAACCACCACCGTAACAGATACAAGCATGCAAAATCTGAAGGTAATGCTGCTCAATGCTAGAAGTCTAAACCTCAAAATGCACTCTCTCGAGGCACTCCTAAAAATGGAGAACATCGATATCTGTGCAGTAACTGAGACCTGGTTCAACGCTCCAGAGACCACCCCTGCAATACCAGGCTACAACTCTTACCACACTTTTCGGCCACCAAACCATGACCAAAACACTAAAGGAGGAGTGTCCATATTCAGCAAGGATATTCACACCTACAGGCTAGTTGCTCAACACAATGCATCTGAAAATCTCCAGGTGCAACTAACACTAGGTAAGACTGCAATCCAAATTGTAGCTTGCTACAGATCCCCCACCATGCCCCAAGATTCTCACTACACCTTTCTAAACATACTGGAAAATATTAAGATACAACCAAACACCCTAATGATTTCAGCTACCCTGCTATTAACTTGGAAAACTTCTCGGGTACCAACATCTTTTCCCAACAGTTCTTGGAATTTATAAATTCCAACGCCCTGGATCAACTGATCCATTGTCCCACCAGGGGCTCCAGTATCCTAGACCTGGTCATTGCCAACATGGGAGATAGATGCTCCACACCAGTGGTCACCCCCTCATTGGTCAGGTCTGACCATAAGCAAATCACCCTTGACATCCACATCCCACCCCCACCCCACCCCCAGTAAGGAAACCTCTGTAAAAAACTTCTCCAAAGCCAACTTCATGCTACTCAAGTCAGAAGTGACAAACTTCATGACACCCATGCATACGGGATCTGAAAGTTCAACTGCTGAATCCTACACTAAGGCACTGTACGAACACATCCACTCATGCATGAATTGTGCCATCCCAAATAGAACCAAGACGCTCTCCTCCAAAAAAAGGAAGCCAATCTGGTGGTCCCCTGCCATAAACAAACTATACAACAGAAGGAAGAAACTGTTGCAGAAAAGAGGAAAATCCCAGGATGCAAAAAAACTCCCTTACTAGCCTCACTAAGAAGTTGAGATTCCCTCATAAAATCCTCCAAAGCTAGTTACGAAAATAAAATTGCCAAAGATTCCAAAGACAACCACAAGGCATTCTATAGTTATGTCAAGAATCTAAATGGCAACACTCATATCTGCTCTGAGCTGCAACAGAATGGCATTAAATATACTGATCCCAAGGATATTGCCAATATCCTGGCAGATCAATTTAGTGCCAACTTCACCCCCCTCTCACCCCCTAAAGGGCTCATCTCAATACCAAAAGATTGCCAAATTCCAGTAATCATGGCCACACAGGTGGAAACCGCACTCTCCAAAGCTAAGATTACAGCATCCATGGGACCAGATGACATCCCGGGCTGTGTACTACATGAACTACAAAATGAACTGGCACCTCACCTAAGTGCATGTTTAATCATAGCTTCACCTCAGGCTCCGTGCCCACTGAGTGGCGCACAGCTGCAGTTGTCCCACTACACAAGGGGGGCTCCACCTTGGATCCTGGGAACTACCGTCCCATCAGTCTGATGAGCCTGATCTGCAAGGCCATGGAACGCATTATCATGGAACTTATAAACAAAGACACTGGCAACCTTCAAACACTGGACCCCACCCAGTTTGGGTTCATGAAGGGCCGATCTTGTATCCTGAACCTGATTGACTTCTTCGAATCAGTCTCCAGAGCTGTGGACAAGGGTAAGGCAGTGCACACAGCCTATCTGGACCTTGCCAAGACCTTCGACATCATACCCCACTCTGGAGTCATAGATAAACTTACTAAGCTGGGCATAAATCCCTACGTCACTTGATGGGTTGCCAACTTGCTTACTGACCAAACCCAGACTGTAAAAGTAGCTGACTCCAAATCCAGCTCCAGACAAGTGGAGTACCTCATGGTTCAGTCCTGGGACCATTCTTGTTTGGCATCTACTACTCTGAAATACAAGCCAACACTAAGGGACTCTGGCTAACAAAGTTCACAGATGACTGCAAACTGGGAGCCATTACTGAATCCCCAAATGATGTGGATATTCCACAAAAGGGCCTTAAAGAAACAGATGCTTGGTGCTAGAGCCATGGGCTCAATCTTAATGCCAAGAAATGTATAGTTATCCCCTTTGGGAAAAAACATGTACCCATGAATTACCACATAGGTGGCAGTACACTAAACACCGAAAGTGTGATGAGAGACTTAGGGACACACAAGTGGACAGCGGTCTCACCTTCGATAACCACATAGCCACAACAGTCAGGAAATCCTATGTGGCACACCTCATCACTAAGGGCTTTTCATCCAGAAAAAAGCAGGTCATTGTCCCACTGTACTCATCCCTCATTAGACCCATTAGAGTACAACGCCCTGTTTGGTATGTACCTCACAAGACATCTGCAACAGCTGGAAAGGCTGCAGAAATACCTCATTAAAAGAATCACAGGCTTAAAGCAGATGCCCTATGCTGACAGTCTAAAAAAACTCCAGCTATACTCTGTGGCATATTGTCTACTCAAGACGTGATCTCTGCTTAACATACAAGGCAATGTCAAACCCTGAGCTGTTGGACATGCTCCACTTAAAGAAATCCCAATCTCCACTTGCTCCAGGGATCTAAACCTTGTCATCACAACGAACAAAACATGCTGGTGGGATAGGTTCCTGACCCAGAGACTCCCCATACTCTGGAATAGACTGCCCATACATGTCAAGCAGAACGCCTCCTTGGCCCTCTTCAAAAGGAACCTTGATGATTGGATGGGAGATAGGAAATTCACCCATGGGGATCATGTCAGTCACCCTGCTAGACAGGGATCCAGGGAAGTAAATATTGTGGGAAGAATTATCCAGGAAATTGTTATGGCTAGACTTGTATAGGCTGACAGCCTAGAACCAGCCTATGAACACAGTGTGTGATTATTACATTATAGCAGTGATGGGTTATCACAGTGCCTTATCATAGTGCCGTAGCAGTTATGGGTTTTCACAGTGTGTGGTTATTACATCATAGCAGTGGTGGGTTGTCACAGTGTCATGTCTTAATGCCATAGCAGTGATGGCTTAGCACAGTGTGTGGTTATTACACCATAATAGCAGTGACAGGCTGCCACAGTGTCATGTTATAATGCCATAGCAGTTACAGGTTATCAGTATGTGCTTATTAGACCATAGCAGTGTCATGTTATCACAGTGTCAGTTTATCACTCTAGAGCAGTGACATGTTATCACACTGTCTTATTAGACCATAGCAGTGTCATGTTAACACAGTGTCAAGTCATAATGCCATAGCAGTTACGGGTTATCACAGAATGTGGTTATTACACCATAGCAGTTACAGGTTATCACAGTGTGTGGTTATTACACCATAGCAGTTACGGCTTATCATGCCAGAGCAGTGATGAGTTGTAAGAAGTAAGAGTAGCAGAGTAAGATGGAACCTAGCTGCATTGCTAATTTGTTATGTCTGTTTTATCTTGTAATTTACTCATTAGGTACTGCTGTTGTATTTTTATTAACATTGCAACAATCTTGCTTTTCCTGTGATGTCTGATAGACTCATTTCCTGTTTTTTTATTGCATTTGGTGGTTTGCCTGAGATAATGTGCAAGTGTTCTTTATGCTGCCTTTGTTCAACACTAGTGCTGTATTGCACATTCCAAGGTGCTGAAGAGTTGGGAGTGCTTCTGAGCAAGTTTGCAATCCTGTATCCTGCCATTTGAATCATTCAGTCCAGTTTTAGTTGCATTCACAAACTTGTACTATATTATTTTGCTTTGCTTTAACACTTTATTGCATGAAACATGGAAGCAACCTGCTGCTTCTTCTATCTCTGAACCTGCACAGCTTAACTTTGCAATATTTGCTGCAATGGAATTCTGTTGTTGAGGGAGAGAAGGAAGATGGTTGTGTTTGTCATATTTTTTTTGTTTATTACATTTATATACCAAGAAAGTCCATCTAGAGAATTGATCATTTTCAGTTGTAGCCCCAGGAGACAAGCTCCACAGAGTAACAACATATATGTACATAAATATACTTGTATATAATGTTATTTTGTATATACATAAAGAGTAACTATAGTTAAGGTGTAAGTAAGACAAATTTGCTTTTGGGTGTACAGCAGCATCAGATGTTAATTATTTATTTTTTAAGTCTGTTAATCTGTAGAAGTTCTTCAGAGGTGAAAGCACATATGGTGTTATTGCCTGATTCTGAAGGGATTTAACATATTCTGTTGTTCTTAATTTAGACTCTGGGGGTCTTCTACCAGCCTTGATGTCATCTGGCTGTATTACCAGCCAGCCAGTGTCATTTTTGCTTTAATGAACTTTTTTTTTTCTTTTTTAACTGCAAGGTAACATTTTCTTCGTAATGTGTCTTTGAACCTGACCCCCCAGCCAGACCTCTGTTTCCAGTCAATGCACGTTAGGTTTTTCTGAGTGGTATTGAGGTATGAAATTCACATTTGCCCACATAGAACTGCATCATCTATGAATCTTAACATCCACCTTAAATGAAATTACTTATTGTACATCTAATACATGTCTGGTGCCTGTTTCACACCCTGTTGTTTGAGCATCTGTTTTTTGGTTTATAGGTTCATAAGTAGTTACTAGGCATGCTTTCCAGAAGACCATTGATGAGTTTAGTCCAATTTCTCAAGTGCTCAAGAGCACTGTCTGGTTAAAGTGACATGCTCAAGGTCACACAGTAGGCAGATATAGGCTAAAGAAGTCCAACCTTAATCTTAAAGCATCTGTGGATTTTTTTTTATTGGTGTTAAGTCTGTGCTGCCATTTTGCCTCTGGTTTGTTTTTATGGAAAACTCTGTGCTCATCTGTACTGTAGTTTGAATTAGTTGGTTACTGTGTATCAAGAAGTGTGTTACACCACAACTTATGGAATTTGAGAATCTATTTCACCTCCTGGACCTCAGTTAATACTATGTCCAATACACAGACTTGTTTGCATTTCAGCTGCTTTAGTACCCTTGCTTGATTTGCTCATCATACTGTTTTTATTTATATACATTATTCATTGGACCACTTAAACTTTATTTGATTCATTATTTTAATTATGGCTTTAGAACACATCTGTTTTTGGAACCTCATAGTGGCACTACACCCTTTTCTGCCCTTTAAATTGCCTATGTAGTATTTTCATCTTTGCAAATGGTAGTACTTTCTGAGAGGACATAGGGACAGTCTCTTATGGAGACTCATGAGCTCGGGCCCCGTTGTTTTTACCTACTTATGATATGTGATGGCTGCTGCAGTCATGTGTCTGAGGTGTGATTTCCTGCGGTCTTATGGATGGTGCTGCGCTGTGATAAGAGATCTGTTCATCACAAGCCCGAGTATCTCCCAACTTGTTGTAGACTGTAGACCTCACATTCATAATAGAGACATGATTAGATGGCAGCTATAGTCTGTATTTGGCAATAGTTATGCCCCCGTAGTTTCGCAGTCTTTCATTTTCCAAAGTGAGATGGACCTGGCAGTGTAGTTGTGCATGATCTCTTACTTCTGCATTTGACATGAGTAACTGATAGGGATTCCCATCTCCTTGGACTGTGTCACACACACAGGTTCAGACTGTGGGATCTACCATCCATTGCATAGTAAGAGAATGCTCCTTCAGCATTTCACTGACTTCATTATCCTCTTAGTTGTGAATAGCCTAAATCAGCTTGTTTGGAATGATTTCAGTACATGAGTGAGAGGAGTCTGTGGATATTGTAGAGTAATTTCTATGTATTATGAAACAACTTGGCTTTGCTCAGGTGGTCCTTTTGTAACCAGTCTCTTTGGGCGTACGTTAGACTTCATCTGTGTTAAAGTCTGACTTCTATTTATTACAGTGATGACACCAGACTTAGTAGTGGAGCCAGCCTCATGGCCTGACCGTCACTATTCCATTGTGCATTTTGCTTTTCTTCTTCCCAGGTGTATCCCACCATCCTTAGTGCAATTTCAGGAATTGTGAGTGATATCACAGTGAGATAACTGGGTCCTGTTTTGCATCAAATTCTGTCGATATCCAGTATAGATGATCAACGTGAACTTATCTTCCCATGTAATGAAAGCCTTAACATATCCCCTGGATTACTTCACACCATTTCATATATGCATTGTCTACTTAGTAGCATAGTTGATTCATCGTGGTTTGAGTCTGAGCTCTGAACACTCTGAAGGACTGCTAAAGTCTTGAGTACAGATGATATATCCTTAAATGTGAAATGAACAAGCTCAGACTGAATGAATATTTTAATGTGCACTCGTATGACATCTCCAAAAAAAAATGCTTGGGCATCTTGGATCCGTTCATCTGTTGTAATGCCATTTGGTGTCTTGATTCAGATATTATTTTGTCATCTGTTGAGGAGGCACTGGTTATGTACCTTAGGCCACTGACATTCTTCTTAGTTACTGCCATTTCTTAAACTTCCCTCTTATTAAGAAGGTTTTTGAGAAGGTTGTGCACACTCTTGTTGATTCACATCACTGGAAACATGTTATTTTGAATCCAGTTCCATCTCTATTTTGGATATGGCATAGTGCAGAGACAGCCCTTCTGGGTTCATTAAAGATATCTTACTGGCCAAAGACTGATATATTATTTGTTTCTGGACCTCCTTTACCCTCTGAGGGCCATCCCAGCTTGACTTGTCTCTTACCTCTTGGGTCAATGATGGAGGGAGGTCTTTTTGTGATTATACCTTCATCTGCCAGTCCTCTTACCTGTGCACTTCTCTTGGGTTCCAGTTTCGGCCCTCACTTGTTTTCTTTGTATAGTCTGTCTTTAGAACTTATGTGAGGTGTATCCTGTCATTGTTATGCCGATGATATGTACTTATACCTCCCCTTCCATCAGGAAGGTATGCTGGTCACAGATTCCCTGGTGGATTATTTGGACTACAGATATCAATTCCATCAGTTGAGGAGTATTAATAAGGTGAAGTTCAGCAGTCATATCAGTTGTCATGGCTGTATTTGCCACTGTTTAGGAGCTGCATATGCTCAGACAACCTGTTATTTACATGGAGGATAGGTTGGAAGTTGCATCAGCAATGACAGAGATTTTGGAACTATCCTTGATGATGGGTTTCCACTTACAGATCAAATATCTATCATGGTCATGTCTTCTTGATGTTATCTAAGGGATACAGTCACCTTCCAAATGAGGACTTGACTGCAGTTATTCAGAGTTTGGTTTTACATTTTTACTGTTGCAGTTCTATGTACTTGTGGATTTTTGTTACAGGACATAACTGGATACTGGTTGCTCAGAACTCTGCCGAGGTTGATGATGAGTACCCTGGGCATTACTGTCATATTACCACAGTTCTGCGGAGCATACACTTGCTGCCTGTCTTATCAGAGGTTATATAAAGTTCTTGTTTTACAGTACTGTGCAGTACACGGTTTGGTCCCTCCGTACCTTAGAGACCTGCTGGTTCCATATCGACTGGCCTGTGTTCTTCACATGGCCACTTTGCAGCTGATGGTAGTTTCAATTGTTTGACTGTACTAAGCACTATACATTTGAAATATGGTATCTTATTTACTTTGTGTGTATCATGTTTTGATTGCCTTAAAGAGTTTCCAACAGACATCTGTTTTAGCAATATTTTTATAAGCATTCTGAGTTCATCATATTGATCCATAATGCAGTAAACTTAGCTGTATGGCTTTTATTCTGCATACGATATAACAGCCAGCCAGCTTCCAAAGCTACAGGGCACCTTCCATACACCCATACTTTAGTCATCTCAAGTTGAGCTGACTAAAAAAATAGGCTTTGGCACCAACTACTTCAGTGCTTTCCAGCCGCCAAAGAGTACACGCCTCTGATGCTTTCAAGGATTGATGGTTGGCTTGTGATGTTCCTTTGCCAGGCAAATAAGTTCCCTTAGGAGAAAATCTTTCATTTTTTTATTAAAAAAATGTTTATTAATACTTTCCTGTTCAGGAAAGTTATTTTAAAGGCAGAAGTCTACGTTTTAACTGACTGTCACAAGACAGTATTGTACTTTTAAATGAGAACGCTCTTGCGTTTTACTGTATTTTTATGTGGAATAAAGTGACATATAAAGGCTTTTAAGTTTTACTGGCTTTTGCTGCTGTGTTTTCCCTAAGGAAGAGGTACCGTTTTCTGCTTGACTGTGGAACAATCTACCAGCCCCACAATCAGTCCTTTTTCCACCCACAAAAAGAAAAAGTTAAGAAAACAGCCTTTACCACCACAGCAAGCTAGCAATATGACCAAGCTGCAAGTGGGTGACTCTGCTGTGGCCATTTGTTGTACCTCAGAACACTTACCTTTTACGCCAGATCCCTCTGGTGTAGCACCTACAGCCCCAATGGACTGGGGTTATCCATGTCTTCTGCAGCTGTTAGTGTCCCCTTAGTAGGCAAAGGAGAGGAGAACCACTTGTTTTGGTCCTGGGAGAGGCAACAATAAAGGCTTCCCTGTTTTGTCAGAATGTTGTGCCCATCTGTGGGGAAGCTACTGCTGCCATTATTAACACAGTTGACTGCATTTTCCTGTCAAAAAAAAAAAAACAGAAACTAAACGTGTATCTACTCCTCTTCAAATTTTCTTAAGAGTGAATAGTTTACTGGGTCTGGCTCAGGGTTTAATTCAGGCTGTTGAGCCTTCTTGTAAAGTAGTTTCTGGTGAAAGAAAGAGGAGATACCTCTTTTCTTGAGGAGATTCAAGTTTCTGAATCTGAACAGGAAGATGAAGGGACAAATACAGGGTTATCTCCTTATATTTCTGATTCAGAGGAGACCTCAGTTTCTGATTCTCCCAGTGGGGGGGGGGGGGGGTTCTATTTCTCTGAGACTGTTTCCAGAATACCAAAAAACAGCGGACTATATGAAGTGGCACGACACACTTGTACCTATGTACAAACTCCCAAATTTTATTGATATAAACGCAAATCAAGGTAAATTCACAGCGTTTTCGTCCACAAAAATCAGACTTTCATCAGATACAATCAATGTTTGACACCATGCTCAATATATACCCATAAACCCTATCAATTGAACAATCAATTAAATAATTTAATAATTTGATTAATCTTCTTTTAAAAGGACCATAAAGCTAAAAACATAAATTACTGAAAATATGCATTTAAAATGCTACTAAAAAGTTTTTTATACAATAATGAACATTTTATTTGATGTTTGTAAACCTCTTGAGATTATAAACAAAAATATAAAACAATTCTTATGATGAAATAAAATAAAACAAATAAATATCTGAGCTACTTAAAATGTACTGAATGCTAGATCGGGATCACATCTTGTTAACTCATAATTTGGCCTGTCTTCATTTCAATAATGGTGTTAAGGAGATGTTAACATTGAGGCCAGGGGGCTTATTAGCTTGTAAGTTACTTTATAACTTTATAAAGGACAGTATGTTTCTGCCAGTCACATGAGATCTGATGAGGTTGATTTTCAATATGAATGCTGTTTGCTGAGAGGCATGTTTTTGGAACGAGGTTACCCGAATACCCTAATTTCCAGCATTCAACAGGAAGTTTTACAAGGCAGGAAAGACAAACATAGCCCTATATTGGGCAAGGGCATTGATTTTTCAAACACACGTGGAGCACTCAATGGCAATGACATTGGTTATTTTAGGGCATTTATCACTAATTTTAGTGGTAATGCTTATTATATCAAAAATATAGTCGAGAATGAGTGCAAAAATTTTTTTGAATTGACTGACTTGCCTAACCTTAAACAACATTCAGTAAAGGTAGTTTTTAGAAGGGGACAGAATATTAAAAATTTATTGGAAAGAGCAAACTGTTTACCTTCACTTTTATACAAAAGAAAGGGTACATATAAGTGTTATGCTCACATTATCCAGAAAGAAGATGTTCTTCGTGTTTCACTGTTGCAGTCATTACATTTGGGTAATTTGCTGGCAGGTTGCCCTCAGTCGGCCTGATTAACAAAGTCTTGGGTCCTGCGTCTGTTGCTGTTCCTTCTTCCATGACATCAGGTCGTCAGGGGTATAAAACATGCATCTGACACCATTACATCAGTCTTTCTTGCCATGCGGTGCCCGAAACAGAAGCAGTTCACAAGTGCCGGTCGGCCGACTCCTGAAATTTTCGTTTTCGACTTTCAGAACCGAAGTCTTCAACTTAAAGCTAAGTACCCCGTTGGGGAAACCTTTTTCTTGCTCCTTGCCGATGTCAGTAAAAGTTAATTGCATTACTTGTGGAAAGCAAATACCTCACAAAGATTTTCATTCATACTGTATTCCTTGCCTAGGCCCTGCCCATGACGTACCTTGCTGTCGGTTTTGTGCTTTATTTAATCAGCGCACTATCCGTCATTGGTACATTTTTGCCTCTAAATATTTTGGTTCTCAGTTTAATTATCCAGAAATGTCGGTTAGCCATCCGACTACCGGGATTCCGAAAAAATGCAAAGATAAAGACAGAGACAGGCCGCAGAGGTCCAAAACTGCCGACAACGCTTCTCCTAAGCCAGTTACCAATTCGACGGTGCTCAGTGAGGCGCTTTTGCAGCCCATGATACCCACTACGTCTGATTCGCAGGCCTCTACTGAGACCCATTTGAAGTCTGGTATGCCGCGAGAGACTTCACCTATGGAACCCGCAGATGTCTCTTCCTTGGATGTGTCCAGAGCCGCTGTGCAGGCACCGGCTTCTGAGGGTGTATTCAGGCCTACAGACTTGCATATTAAATCGATTCCACCTTCATTACTAAGGCCTAAATCTTGATCTATGTCTAAAAAACCGACGCCCGGGCCACATGTTCAGGCCGCTATGCCTAAAAAATAAATGATCAAAATGGATGAAGATGTAATTACTCTAATCAGGGGTAGTCAACCCCCCAAAGAGGCCTAAGGCTGAGCTTGATTATGAATCTTCTGATCAGGTTTCTGTTTCTTCTGATTCTTCTAATGACATGGATTTGTCCATATCTACTTATGCAGAGAATTCCATTCTCTCTGCTTCCCCTCCTGAGGATTTTTCTTTTGGGGAAACCTTACATACCTTAAGGGAGCATTTCCACTGGGAAAAGTCAGGAATTTTCTGATTCAAAAAAGAGGCTTAGGGATTTCCTTCTTCTACCTCAGCAATAGGCCCTTGGCTATACCTCCTGTACTAGACATTGATGATGTGTTTTCGGAATCCAGTATGGCCCCTGATTCCCTCTGGTTCCTAGTAAACCTGACAGATACTACAGGGTTCCTGTGTCCCACAAGTTCCTTTTCAAAAATCCTGTTGCAGATCCAGAAACCATTTCTCAGGGGCCCAAGGGCATTAAGGCTTCTACTGCTAAAAATCCTACCCCTTCTGATAGAGACTCCAGGACTGTTGGATAGATGGGGTAAGAAGGTTTATACTAATGCAACGTTGTCAATCAGGGCTTTAAACTGCCAGTTACATATGTTAAAATATCAACAGCATATTATTGCACTGCTTAAACAGAAAATGATGTTGATTCCTGACTGTGTGGAAAATAAAGATTTACAGGATTTATTGCATTCTGCTGAACAAGTTGGAAAACATACTTTGCAACATCGTTTTGATTCCTTAGAGGCCTCCTGCAGGGCTGCTACTATTGGGTCTGTGCTTAGAAGGCATGCTTGGCTTAAGGAGCAATCTTTGCCTGATCATGTTAAAGCAAAATTGTTGGATGCTCCTTTAAATCAGGACCGTCTGTTTGGCAATAAGGCTGAAGAAGTTCTAAAAATGATGGAAGATAAAGCTAAATCTGTGCAAACTGTTAAAGATTTCTTACAAGTGCAACCTCCAACACTTAGTAGGCATTGGCCTACTAAGAATTGGTCTTTTCCAGCTCCTTCCAGATCCTCTCAAGCCAAACCCAGACACACCAAAAGCACCAGGTTTCAGTCCCAGGGGACTGTCAGAACTAAGCAGTGGGGGGGGGGGGGGGGGGCTCCACTTCCAAATCTGGAAATAACAAGACACCCTCCTATGGTAAACAGTCTCAATGACTTACTTTTAAAATTACCAAGCACTTACCTTTCAGCTGCCCCTTTGGGGGGGAAGATTGCTCTTCATGCAAAGAACTGGGAACTCATAACCCAGGACAAATGGATTTTAAATATAATGTCCCAGGGTTACAGATTTCATTTCCACATGTTGCCAACACCAAACGGGTTGCCAGACCTCCCCCCAAATCAGTGGGCAAAGGCTCAAAAACAAGTACTTTCCCTATTAAACATGGGGGCTATTCAGCCAGTACCAGAAGAGGAAAAGGGACAAGGTTTCTATTCCAGGCTCTTTCTGGTACCCAGAAAAGACAAATCATGGCGTACAATTCTGGACCTGTCTACTCTAAACACCTTTCTGAACATTCCAAAATTCAAGATGCTGACTCTTCACCAGTTACTTTCTATGCTAAGCAAAGATACCTGGTTGGCACCTCTAGATTTAAAAGAATCATACCTGCACATCCCAATCAGGGAATCTTGCAGAAGATACCTATGCTTCAAAGCAGGCTACTTGCATTATCAGTTCTCTGCACTGCCTTTTGGCTTGTCTACTGCGCCCAGGGTATTCACAAAGTGCCTGGCTCTAGTTATTGCATTTTGCAAGCAAAGAAATATTCAAATATATCCATACCTGGACGATTGTCTAATTCAGGCAGAAAACCAGGGCATACTTCTAAATCATCTGGCGTTTGTAAAAAGGGTTCTAACTTGTCTCTGGGGTACACCATAAACGAAAAGAAATCACAACTGGTACCCTGTGAACAGATTACATTCCTGGGTGCAAGCTTGAATATAACTGCCCAGATGGCTTTCCTCATGCCAGAGAAGCAAATTCATTTGGTAACTTACTTCAAACAAGTGGCCACAAAAACCCTGCTATCTGCAAGACAAATACTGCAAGCCTTGGGGTTCACGACCTCCTGCATTCTTCTAATTTCATATGCAAGACTGCATATGAGAAAACTACAGTGGTACTTAAAAAGTCTATGGAGTCAACATTGTCACAGCCTGGAAACAGTGATTCCTGTCATACCTTGCCTACGCCTGGAATTCCTATGGTGGGCTGAGGTTGCCACCAAAACAAGGGACTGCCATTCACATTACCCCCTGCCACCCAAACCCTAACTACAGATGCATCAGACTATGCATGGGGGGCTCACCTGGCAGGGAAGAGCATTCAGGGCAAATGGAACCCAAATCAAATGCACCTGCATATCAATCAAAAAGAAATGTTAGCTGTACAGAATGCTTTGACAGCCTTCAAGGACTACATTCATCCAGGACAACTAATGGTAAAGACGGACAACACCACGGTTATGTGGTACATAAACAAGCAGGGGGGTACACATTCTTACCCCCTATGCAGACTAGCCATGGCATTGTGGAACACAGCTTTGAACTACCAAGTGCACCTACAAGCTCAATTCCTGCCAGGAAAATTGAATACACTGGCAGATGGACTAAGCAGACATCTCATGGACCCACACAAGTGGAAACTGGAACCACAGATTTTCAACATTTTGACAAGCACATGGGGGAGCCCAGACATAAATCTGTTTGCCTCCCCCAAGAACTACCAGTTGGATAAGTTTTGTACAAGGACTCCCCACAAAGAAGTCTGGAAAGTGGATGCTCTGTTGTTCAGTCTACACATTTCCCCCTCTGCCTCTGCTGTCCAAAGGTCTGCTAAAAGTCAAACAGGACAAACCAAGAATGATTTTGATTGCTCCAGTCTGGCCACACCAGCACTGGTACCCACTCCTGCTGCGCAGTGTGTCACAAATATTTTCATGGCACCTGCCTCAGACCCCTTCATTGTTGTCTCACCAGGAGAACCAGATTCTGCACCCTCAGCTTCCAACATTGAACCTTGCAGCCTGGCTAATCACTTAAATTCACCCTTATCATCCCTCAGCAAACCTGTGATGGATGTTATTTTGGGGGCTAGAAGATCTAGTACTAGAAAATCTTATGCTGACAAATGGAAAAGATTCTGTGCTTGGAACCAGTCTTTAGGGATGAGCACAGCAGCGCCCAATTTACCTCAGATTTTGTAATACTTAACTGAGATACTTCCCAAGGGCCTGTCTTTTTCCTCTATTAAAATCCATGCTTCAGCTATTTCAGCTCACTATGACACAGAACCACCCCTCATCTCTCATCCCCTGCTCAAGCAGTATCTCAGAGGGGCAAAGAACTTGAGACCACCCAGGAGAGCTCCTACCCCTGCCTGGGACCTTAACTTTGTATTGGAGAAGCTCACTCTACCTCCTTTTGAGCCAGCTGCTACTGCAGACTTAAAATTTCTTTCTTGGAAAACAGCCTTCCATTTAGCAATGACTTCAGCTAGCCGTTATGGCAGTGGAGCCTTTCATCATCTTTAATGCAGACAGGGCATCTGTGAGGACCAATCCATCCTTCATGCCCAAGGTGGTTTCCAGTGTGGCTCTTAATCAGTCCATTCATTTGCCAACCTTCTTTCCCAATCCGCAGAACAAAGGGAACGGATTCTGCATTCCTTGGATGTGCACAGACAACTTAGATTCTACTTGGACAGGACTAAATCTCGAAAAAAATCTGAACAATTGCTGGTAGAATTTGTTGCAAAGGCAGAGGGGAAGGCTATTTCAAAACAAACCATTCCTAAATGGATAAGCCATTGCATTCATTTCTGCTATAAGCACCATGAAAAACCTATCCCCTAGGGGATCAGATCTCACTCCACCAGGGCTGCATCTACTTCTGCAGCTTTTCTCAGAGGTGTTCCTACCAGCTGCTACCTGGAGTTCTGTACATACTTTCACCAAGCATTATCATTTACCAATTTTCTCCAAATCCAGAGCTGGTTTTGCCACTGCTGTCTTGCAGGGCCTTATAGCTGGTCCTAATGCTGTATAAACTCCTCCTCCTAACCATAGCTTTGGGAATCTACCCAAATGTAATGACTGCAACAGTGAAACACGAAGAACATAGTATAGTTGTGTACACTTACCATAAATATAGATGTTCGAGTGTATTCACTGTTGCAGTCCTGGTTACCCTCCCTCCAGCCCCCTACATTTCTCTGGCTATACCTCCATTTTTCTTTTACTATGCTTAAAAGCCTTTTTGGTGTATTTGCTTTTGGTTGGTGGTATATTTTGCATTTTTTAATTTTATTTGCTCCCCATTAGGGGGGTACCTGACATCTGGGGCAAGAAAAACTGATATAATGGCATTGGATGCATATTTTTATACCCCTGACGACCTGATCCCTTGGAAGAAGGGACAGTAACCGACGCAGGACCCAAGACTTTGTTAATCAGGCCGACTGAGGGCAACCTGACAGCAGATTACCCAAATGTAATGAGTGCAACAGTGAATACACTCAGACATCTACATTTATGGTAAGTGTACACAACTATACTTTTTGGTTGCCACTAGAAACAAGGTTATAGCTTCCCCATGTTATTCCAGTTTAACACTTCTGGGTTAGTTTACATTGTTTTGTGTAGTGTATGTCAACGTTTTTATGTGGGGAAGTCAGAAAGGCTGCTTAAGCATAGGATTGATGAGCACATGAATAGCATCAGTAATAAAAACAATTATAATGCATTATATAGACACCTTTTGACTTGTCCCAATGCCAAGTATGGCTTTTTTGTTGTAGAAGTGGTGTCCAAGGACCCTAGAAGGGGGACCATGGGAATCTTTATTGATGTATAGGGAAACATTTTAGCAAATTGTCTTACAAGCTAATAAAAAACCCCTAGCCTCAATGATAACATCTCCTTAACACCATTATTGAAATTAAAACTGGCCAAATTATGAGTAGCTCAGATATTTATTTGATTTATTTTATTTGATCATAAGAATTGTTTTACATTTTTGTTTATAATCTCAAGAGGTTTACAAACATCAAATAAAATGTTCATTATTGTATAAAAAAGTTTTAGTAGCATTTTAAATGCATATTTTCAGTAATTTATGTTTTTAGCTTCATGGTCCTTTTAAAAGAAGATTAATAAAATTATTAAATTATTTAATTGATTGTTCAATTGATAGAGTTTATGGGTATATATTGAGCATGGTGTCAAGCATTGATTGTATCTGATGAAGTCTGATATTTTGTAGACGAAAACACTGTGAATTTACCTTGATTTGCATTTATAGCAAAACATTTGGGAGTTTGTACATAGCTATAAGTGTGTCTTGCCACTTCATATATAGTCCACTGTTTTTTGGTGTTTTGTGTAGTTTTTGGACTATTGCTGTCCCTTTCTGTTACTATTTCCAGAATGTCACAGTGTTTCCAGTGGGCGAACACTGAGGTTTCCAAGTCCCTCATAAAATAGTATGAGCTGATTCACAGAAGGAATTTCCAGAACTTTAACAAATTCATCCAGTTCTGTCAGCTTTGGGGATGTGTATTACTGTCTGCAATTTTTTTCTGATAATTAGCCAGCTACCCCTAAAAAGGCAGATAAGATGCATAAAGTTCCTCATTCTTTTAAATTTTTTTATACTCCTCTTAATTAATTACGTTAATCCTACTGCTGCTAAACATTTAGTTAATTCCAGTCCTGCTGTTTCTGATAAAGATGGGAAGGTGATTGACAAGTATGAACAAGTGTATGCTTCTACATCTTTCATTTTCTGAATTTTGAATTGGCAAGCTCATAAGTTAAAGTTTGCTCTGACTGACTGCAGACAAAACATTCCTCATACTTTCACATTTTCTTTTGAAGAAAGGTCTACTTTAATTTAGTTTTTTCAGTTGTAAAAGTCACTACTCTTTGTTTACAGGGTGTGTATGACTCGGTTTATACTACTTCCAGGGCTCTGACCTCTGGTACGTTGTTGAGAAGGTTTGCATGGCTGTGTTTTCAGAAGCTCCCTGACATCTCCCTCAGTCTCTTAATGCAAGAAATCTGGACAAAGCCTAAAATAATGGGGGAACAAAGGCCAAAAATTAGGGACAGATTTTAAATATTGCTCTTATAAACTTAGAAAGCTGTTAGAATATCAGGATTTGTGTTGGCATGTCATTATGTGTTCATTATTTACTGACTTCAGTCCTCCATGATCTGCCAGAAAACCACAGATTTTATAAGGAACAGACCAAATATTTGATGTAAAAATCTGTACAATTGAGAGGTATGCTCCCAGGTGATGTTACAAATGAGATTTTAAATTCTCCTTTGGATAGATATTTAGTTTTTGATCCTTCTACTGTACAGATGATAAAAAAGTGTGATGAAAGGGGTAAGTTGATTCAGGGAATCTCTGAGATTTCTCAGTCCTCCTTTTCCAAAATTTCAAAGGGATATTCTGTAACTCTTCCAGTTTTGGCAAAATAACAAAATAAAACAGTCTCAACAAAATGCAGGTGAACAGATGTTTAAGAAGAAATGGAAAGGGAGGGTTTCAAAAAGAAATCTGGAACCTCCCAAAACCAGGGATCAATCCAACAAGTCAGAATGACTATAGAGACCTTGTCCCCCAACCCCTACCCCACAACCATCATGACAGCCCCATTTTCCTTCCAGAAAGTTTGACTCTCCACTTTTCTCTTTGGTAACAGTTTCAGACAAATGGGTTCTGAAGATCATTCATAAAGGTTACAGAAGAGAGTAGGAGGAAATTCCTCTTTCCCTGGGAGTAATTACTTATCCACCAGACCAGACCATTTTATTTCCACCAGTCATTCATCATATGCTGTCTGAGGGAATGATAGAACAAGTTTCTCCTTCCCAGGCCTTTTCCATTTGTTCCACTTGAAAAGAAAACAATTCCATGCAGGGTCAAGGCCCACTCTACCAGGGACTTGACTTCATCTATATATTTTTGGAAATGCTTGCATTCTTGAAGTATTCTAGAAGTTGCAGCTTGGTCCTCTGTAGATAATTTTACAAAGCACTATAAGCTTAATTCCTTCGGTAAATGTAGGTCAGGCTTTGCTAGGACCATTTTCCAGGGTCTCCAGGACTTTGCTCTTTCACCTCTCAAATGTAATATGCTGGGGTTATCTACGCATATAGCTAAGGCTACTGCAGCAGTGATCAGTATGAGGAACATGAACTTAATATAACAGCAGATGTATGAATGCTGCAATAGCCTCTCCACCCCCTTGTTTTCTGTTGTGTATTTTATGCCAGGGTGTGGACTTTATTTATTTATTGCTGTTCCTAGAATTTTCCTTAGCTCTCTCTGTCTGTTGGCATGAAAGCTCTTAAGGGCTTGGCCCCAGACCTGTCTTTTAGTCAGCTCAGCTCGAGCTGACAGTTTGGGCAAGTGGAAGGTGCCCTGAAGGTTTGGAAAGCTGGCTGGCTGTTATATCCTGTGCAGGATATAACCAATATAGCTGTTTGACTATGGTCAAAACAATTTGTGTGTTATATAGTTTTGCTGGGGAATTGTCCCTTATGAGTGGCACATTGTAGGTTTGAGAGTACTAACCATGTTTAAAAATGGTAAAGTTTTAAAGAATTCATAAATGTTGCAACTGAAGTATGTCAATTTGAAGTTATCAGGATCAAGACAAGAACTTCCAGAGTTACCTCTTCGTATAATGTTTGGCTGAAATTTAAAGAACTGCTGGAAAAAACAAACTTTAATAATTAAGTGATTGCAGCTCTTATTTGATTTTTCTTTTATACAGTTTTATTCTATAAGTAGATACCTTTGTAAATGGCTGTTTTTGTTGCTTTTTTATGCAGTTATTTTCTTGTTCTTTTAGTTATGTATTCATATTTTTACTGTTATGTTATTGTTTTGAAGTTAACATTTTTAATAAAAGTATTTAACAAAAATGGTAGGGCTTGTGCTCACAGTGACAGCCATACTTAGGAAACGTTTAGGAAGCATACATGTATGTACATAAGCAGAGCTTTGTCTATTTTTGTTTTAAACATGGAGAACTTTCTTACTCAGAATATTGATTTTTGCCTCCCCTTCCGGCCAGCATAACCCTCTAGTCTTTGATACCTGCCGGTTGGCTGTTATGTTTTTCAGTCCTGCCTGACAAAGCAGTAGAGGTGAGAATTAGAGCCTTGTAGTTGTTTTTGGGTGCCATGACATCTCAAGATGGTGACCAATGTACTCACTGCCAATGCAAGATCTGCAATGCTGGATGATCAGCATGTGTTCCTGCATGCTGCATCGTATATATAGGGCAGTGCTGTGCTTTGTAGGCCTGTAGATCTTTATGACATGGCATCACGTAGCCACTACTAATCAGTGCTCCGACAGTGGGTGTTCTCCCTCCCCTCTCCATGGGATGAATGAGATGACATCAGGTACTGACTTACGTCCATCCAGCAGTCAGTACCTCGGGCTTGGTAAGTGAACATTGGCCACCATGGGCGCAGTCAGGACTCCATTCTTCTTTATCACAGAGACAGCTTTCTCACCTAAAATGGTACTTTTAAGGTGTCAGTGCATCAGGAGTTTTGTGAATGGTTGGTGGATTGTAGCAACCATGAGGAATGGTCAAGACTGAGGTATTGCTAGAGCTAGACCCATGTTAATAGTAACGGAATCAGGTAGGCTGAAATCTCTACCAGCAGTGAGTGACGCTTATTTTAATTGTGCCTGCAGGACGTGGCATAAAGTCAGAAGTAACAATGAGGGATACTAATTATATATGCTAAAAACAAGATTCACAGACTTACTAACTGCTGACGTGGCATAAAGTCAGCAGTAGCAATGAGGGATGCTTATTATAGATATGCCGAAATCAAGACCCACAGTCTTTCTAACTGTAGTACATGAATGAATATTTTAATGTTTATCTCATTGATGCCAAAGGCAGGGCATACAGGTATTACTTGCATCATACACATACAGAGTTTGTAGCCCTAGAGAAGGGTACTTAACCCAGGAATGCCAAAGGCAGTGCATGCCAACGTTTTTATTAACAGCAACAGATGGCATAAGCTCTGTAGCACAAGTGAGGGATCTGTAATCAAAGTATGGCAAAGCCATTTAGTAGGGTATTTCTAGTAGCAACTGTATGGCAATAACTGGTATTCGGATGTGAGGTGACACAGGTTCATCATTGGTGTAATGAATATTATACCTGCCATGGGAGCAGAGATTATTCTGTTTTAAATATTTAATTTAAGTTGTGGATAAACTGTTTGCCTTTTTTTCCCCTTTAGGTTTCTGGAAAGCAACATGTCCACCCTCCTGCACAAGTCCACTTTTAGTTTTTGTGAACTCTAAGAGCGGTGATAATCAGGGTGTAAAGTTCCTGCGCAGATTCAAACAGCTTCTAAATCCAGCTCAAGTCTTCGATCTAATGAATGGTGGACCCCACCTTGGGTAAAGCATGAAAAAAAATTCTTCTTTTATATTCCTTTCTGAATAGAAGTTTACAATATACGCATGACTCCCTGCCTGTTTTTTTCTCCATCTTTCATATTACACTTCCTCAGTTTACTACTTTGATACACGTCTCCAGCACCATTATCTTTCAGGATTTTAAGTTGCAAAAGTAGCTTCTGTGGAAAAAAAATGCCACCAAGTTACAGAACCATAACATTTTTCAATTAATAAATTACACTAATTGGTGTTACTTTAAACATTTTTTTCATTTAGACTAAAAATATTTCTTGTTTGCTTTATTGTTTTACTGTTTTTTCCTTTGAAACATTACAGCATTTGTGCTGGCAGTATTGGCTTTCTGTTTTTATCTGCATCCTGTTTTCCTTTCATACTGTTTCATACAAAGTTCCTCATTTTTACAGACTGTGCATTTCTCATCTATAATTACTGCATTGGAATAAATATCCATGCACTTCAGTTTTTTCTGTGTGTCTTCTCACAGTTATGAGCTTTGATTCTAAATCAGTAATGTAACTAGTTTGCAGATGCCCTCTGGTGGACATGTCTATACATGTACTACACAGTGTACAGGTTGTGCTTTTATTCTGGAGCCAAATTCTTTGAATTTACCTGAAACGTTTATTAATCCCATTCAGACATTGGTTTGCAGTCCTTGAAGTTTGACATCAAATATAAGCAAATGCCAACTAATATTTCTATAAAAATACTTTGCAGAAAAAATAACTTTGGGTCGTAGAAGACATTAAAGAAAAAAATGACTTTTTGCTGACACATGATTTTTTTTTTGTATTAAGCTGCACTTAATTACAAATTACTTCAAGAGAAGTATGACCTTTCACATTTCTGGAATTGTTCCATATCACTGTTCCTTTAAGTCCCTTGGACCTTGGAATTTAACTGTTCTTCCCAGCATGACCACACAGCATGGAAGACCTTGTAGGTAATGCTGAGCATCAAGGAGGTTTCATTTTTCCTAAGTTTTGCTTTCCAAAAGTCTGCTGCTAAAGCTTCACAGGGTGTAAGCAGTGCCACTGTGCTCCTGCCCTGTACCCTGTCTAAATAGATAACTTTATATGTAGGCATCCTTTATGTTTGTATAGTAGGTGCTTCATCATATGCTGACATACTGTATTCCTGCTTACCAGATGACCTCACATACTTGACACCTTGCTTACACCCCTGCTCACTTGATGCCCTGATATGATGACATGTTTATACTTCTGGTCACTTGCTAGCATCATACATGGACTCCATGTCCCCCTGCGTACTTAGTGCACTCGCATGTTAACACCTGAAAATCCGGTCTTGATGAGTGCCCTTACACACTGTAACTGCATGCTGTCATTCTTGCTTACTAGGTGTCTTCACATACTAACACTGTGCACTTTTGCTGAATGATGCCCTCATATGCCAATACCCTCTGTTCATGCACATTAGGTGCCCCCACATGTAGTGACACCTTGCATCCCTGCTCACTAGATATTCTTCTGTCAACACCCTGTATTCCTGCTTACTAGGTGACTTCACATGCTGACGTTCTGTACACCTGCTCACAAGTTGTCCTCACATGCAAATTCATCATACCTTTGCTGACAGATGCCCTTATATGTTGACATTTTGTACCCTGCACAATAGGTTTCTCCACATGCTTGCACACTGTAGGCATATTCATTAGGTGCCCTCACACGATGACTTGCTTTACCACTGCTCAGTAGAGACCGACACATGTTGACACATTTTACTCCTTATCTATTGCCCTTATACAGTTGATAACCCTGTATGCCTGCTCTCTAGGAGACCAAACATAATGACACCCTGTACCCCTGCTGGACTGTGTCCTGATATGCTGGCACCTTGTACCCCTGCTTTCTAGGTCCCGTCACATATTAAACCTATTTCCCTTCTCAATAGAAGTCTGAACATGCTGACACCTTATTCCTTTGTTGACCTCACATTCTAACAACACTAGGAGTGTGCACATAGTTTCACTGTGTACACTGCTCACTAGGTAATCATATAATGACCACCCATTCCTCTGCTCTCTAGGAGCCTGAACCTGTTGATGTCCTGTTCCCTTGTTGACTAGTTGCCCTCCTGTTGTAATAACATATATACCTACCTACTTACCAGAATCCTAAACATACAGGCACTCTGTGCCCTACTTACAAGGTGCCCTCATATGCTTTTACCATGTACTCTTGATCAATAAGTGCTATAACATGCTGTGTTACTATAATTCTTCTCACTGGGTGCCCATATGTGCCAACACCTGAATCCTAGCTTACTGTGTTCTCTGACTTGCTGACACCAGATTCCCTGCAGTCTGTGTACTCCATAACATAGAACATTTAGAAACCATTAGCAGATAAGACTGATTTGCTTGTGTTGTTAATTGTCCTGACAGATAAGTAGCTTTCCTGTTTATTCCAGTATCATGTTTTCCTTGCTTTCATGCAGATTTGCTTTAGGTTTATTCCTTGCATTTTTGAACCATACTGTTTTTAATCGTACAGTTTCACAAAGAAAGTTGATTTGTTCAGCAATAACCCTACTTGATAAAAATGGTCCTTAACATCACCCTGAACCATTCCCTGGTTGCTTTTTCCCTTTGCCACCTTGTTCTTAGGCTTGTCGTTTTCTGAGCTGTGCTTTTACATATTCTGTACTGTTAATTTCTCTGAGATATTGCCATGATAATGCACGGCTTTCCATCATAGGTCTGTAATGTAAAATTTCTTTGCTTTTTTGTGCATGTATGCATATGGAGACTTTTTCATTATTTTTATGTCTTTGTGAGCTAACCAGATTCTGTGTTTCTGTAAACAGAATTTCTTTGAACTTAAAGTAAACATTGGATAACATGACGCAGTGTCTCGGACTCATTTTTGCGTACTGTGACCTGGTTTGAAGCTAAGTGTTTCAGAGTTTTGGACACAGGAGTTGTGAGATTGGTTATTACTTGACTTGTTCAGAGGAATCATGGTTTTCACCTTCCATAAGTCTGGAAACTGTCAAGGGGAAGTTGAAAGGTTGATGTATTATGGGTTAGGGGGGTTTAGTGATGAAATGGATGACTGATGAAACACATGTGTAGTCTGTTAGATCCTGACCTTCCATAATCGGAAAGTTACTAGCTAGTTACTTTGTAGGTTAGAAACTTAAGCAGAAGTGAGTGTGGTTGGCTTGTGCGTAGAGATGGTTCAGCTATGGGTGCTGAACAGGGGGGAGGAGGAATGATTGGAGAGGCATGAGCTCTGTAAGTAGTTTTGGAATACTTTGGCTATCATGGGAGGGTCAGAGAATAACTTTCTGTGTAGAATATGATATAGTTTTATTTTTGTCTCTCCTAGAGAGCAAGTTTACAACTTTGTGGAACTTTCAGGGAGAGCTTAATGTGAACTGTTGATCTTCCTCTGAAATATATGTTCTAATATCGACCCCTATTCAGCGAAAGCTGAAAACATCGAACATACAGAACAGCAAATTTTTTCCTAGGGAAAACATTTGCTGTTCCAAAACACATACACACAACACAAGCACACCAAGCAAACAGTTTTTTTTAATTGTTACTCATAATAGTCTGGACTTTGTAAATGAGTTAATTTAGAATGTTTAAGAAGTTCCCAGAGTTTATCTCTATCCTAAAACAATTTTTTGTTGTTTTTTTTTTTTTTCTGAGCTGACTAACCGGTCTTCCTTACTGACCTTAGCTGCACCAGAGGGAAAAAATGCATTTGCAATTTGAAGAGACAACAGCATATTTAGGAAATTGCGTAACACAGTGTATTCTGTTAAAGAAATGGTGCAAGAGGAAGTGTGTTATTGAAGTGGCCTGAGAGAGTACAATGTGCTAAAAAGTGTTGCAATGTATGATTCTCAAGAGTTTTGAGTTTACCACTAAGGACCTGTAAGGGGGCCCATAGTATTGTTATTGCCCTTAATTGACATTGGGTTGAGTAAGAGGTTGTAGTTTTGCTTAGTGTGGATATTTATTTTTATTTTGAGTGTATTTTTCAGATAGAGTAGCAGGACCAGTAGACCTTATTCTCCACAACCCCAGTTGCATAAAGGGCAGTATAGATGTGAAATCAGTAGGCACAATAATGTAAAACAGTAACAAATCAGAAAAAGTAGATTTTTGCTCATCTTGGTCAGAATTAACACTAAAATAGTTAGCTAAAGATACAAATATGAGTAACTATGTATAGTATAAACATTTGCCTCATCAAATTAAAATGCCTTTATTTATGATAAAAAAGTGCTCAAATGTGTTGCTTTTGAATAGAAAAATGGAATTGATTGTCATATTTTTGGACCATTTCACGAAAAGGCCTTATCCATAATAGCAAAATATAGGTTAGGTTGTTGTAGGCATAGACAGGGTGAGGTAGAAGAGAGTAAGTTCCTAGTTTAGCTTTTGAAGGGTATTTTGATGGGTAGGGCAGTGATATAAATGCAACTGTTTAAAAACAAGAAAAGAGGCTACCAGTTTTAGCTTGAGACCGAGAGGTCTTTTCCAATGTTACATAGTGTTGTTCATACACAATCATGTTCTCTTCTGGGGGTAATTGGTATTGAAACAGCATATTTTATTTAGGTCTGTCTGAAGTGTTTGCATGTTAGAAGGCTTTGTAAATGGTGTCCATATTCCTGGGTAGTAATTAGTATACCCCTTGCCAATATCAGTTCTGCTTTCTGCTTTTAAAGAAGTATAGACCTATATACAAAAAAGAAACAGCTGATGTCCTTCTATTCACATGTTGCAGTATTCAGTACATATGGGTTTACTCCTCTTGCTACCCAAATGTCCGGCCAATATACAAAAGATTTCAGTCACTGTATGGTGCGTGGAACATCTGACATAGCTAGCAGAGCGTAGGCCATAAAAATGATGTCTGCATGCACCAAACCTCAGAACTTCTCAGCCACCAGTCAAATGTCAGATGTTCCTGCCTTCCTGGCCATCGGATTCTAGAGAAAAAAGGTATAACTGCCCCATTGGGAAACCTTTTCAATCATTTATTTGGTTTCTAATGCTTGTTCATGTCATCCAAAAGTGGCAAGTGTAAGTGCGGCCATCAGATACCTCACAAGCATGCCCACGTTCATTGTCTGTTTTGTTTGTTTAGGTAGGTCTCATGATTACTAGAACTACGCATTCTGTGCCCAAACTCTATGCAGCTATCTCCACGTGCTCAACCTTTACCTAGAAAACCAACATCTCAAACAGTTAGCATTTGGTATGGAGGGTTCTGCCGACTTGCTTGCTGAACCACTAAAAAAGAAGCCCAAGGCCATCAGGCCTACTGTTGTCACTGCGCCTCCTTCATCCAACTTTCAGCCTGTGGCCGACATTTTGGTTGAAGACTCGGACTCCAGATACTGCAGGTACCTACACAGAAGCCACACAATCTTGCACGGAGGGCACATCTGCAGAGGTTTTTCTGACATCTGTTTCCGACGATGGGGGGACCGGTGATTTCGGTAGGACCGTCGGAACCCCCGTTACGTTACAGTCACCCATTACTAGGCCTTCCTCCATTCAGACGCCCACTAGGCCATCTCTTAAAAGGAAGGAAAAAGAAAGCATACATCTCCTGCTCCTGAAAGTACCCTGGACTGGCAGGCCTTTAGCCAGAGCCTGTTTAATGCCTTTATGGCTTTACGGCCTACCACTCCAGGGACATACACAATCCCTCCTTCCTATACTGAGCCCTAGGCCTCAGACATCAGATCCCACTCAGAGGGAAGAGGAGGAATTATCTGATTCTTCTTCTGAAGAATCCCTTTCATATACCTCCCAGCTGCCTTCTCCCTTGGAATATGGCTCCCCAGAGGAAGAATCTGTTGACCCTGACTCCCCAGCAGAGGATTTACATGTTGGTGAAACTTACTAAAATGAAGGAAAATTTCAAGTGGGAATCATCTGAAATGACAGAGGTACAAAAAAGGTATTATGACTTAATTCAAATGGATTCCCCAACTCCTGCTGCTGTTCCGCCCATTCTGCCTGCTTTTCTGGATGCCTTCTCAACAGCATGCTTGAACCGCTACTCGCAGCCCCTACCCCATGCAGACCTGACAGGTTTTATAAAGTCCCTAAGACTGCTAAATTTCTAATTAAGTGTCCTGCTGCAGACCTTGCCACAATTTCCATTTACACTGATAAGGCTTCAAAACTATTGCCTTCCACCACCCTCCTCCCTGCTGACAAGGACAGCAAAACTATGGAATGTTTGGGTAAGAAAATATATACTTCTTTACTCTGGCATTCAGAGCTACTAATTAGACGCACATGGCAAAATATGCCTTATCCCTTTTGGAGAAGATCTCAAAGGAATTGTCTGAATCCCCTGATTTTGCTGCCAAAGCTTCACTGTCTTCTGTAGTTGCTCTCACTTCTCAGGTTACCAGACACACTATAAAGTGCAGTTATGATGCTGCTGAGGCCTCAGCCAGGTCAGCAGCATCAGCATCTGCCTTGAGAAGGTCCTTCTGGCTACACCTCCAATCTCTACCAGATGACTTTAGAGCCAAGCTGGTTGATGCTCCCTTGGACAATACAGCTCTGTTTGGAACAAAAGTGGCAGACTTATTCAAGTCATTACAACAAAAGGGGAAAGAGATGCAGGATTTAAAACATCTGCTGGTTTCTTAGTTCACATAAAAATGTTACTGTAAACACAAACCAAGTAATCTGCTGGTTTCTCCTATTCCAAAATTTCAGAGGAATTACCCAGCAAAAACAGAATTTATCAGAAAATACTCATGGCCTGCTGCCACCACTAGGCCTAGGAAAACCTCCAGGAAGCAACCCACTCCTACCAGAACCCCCCCCCCATCTGCTAGCCAGAGGCTGCTCTTTCAAGACTGGGAAGTAGGGTGTGACTACCTGCCAACCTTAGAACCCCACCTTCTTCCTCTATCCCTTTCTCTGTGCGTCTCTCTCATGGTCTCCAAGTGTGGAGACTTGTCACTTCAGACAAATGGGTCCTTTCTATAACAGAAAATGGGTATTTTATGACCTGGCTCATGCCTTCAAAGAGAAAGGGTATCCCACAGTCCCCAAAAGAGCAGCTCCCCCTATTGCAGCCTGTGCTAAACAACCGTATGGCTCAAGGCACCATTTAGACAGTTCCACTGTCTGCAAAAGGCAGAGGTTTCTACTCTAGGTTTTTCCTGGTTCCAAGAAAAGATGGTCCCTGGAGGCCAATTCTGGGTTTCTCAGTTCTCAACCTCTTCCTTCAGATACCAACCTTCAGGATGCTGACTTTACCAACTCTCTTCCCGTTCCTACTCCCCCTAGGGTTCATGGCCACCTTGGACATCAAGGATGCCTACCTTCAAATCCCTATAAGGCCCAGTTTCAGGAAATACTTGAGGTTCTGTGTAGGCTTCCCTCATTTTCAGTTCTCTGACTTGCCCTTTGGGCTTTCCACTACACCCAGAGTCTTCACCAAATGTCTGGCTCCAGTTATTGCCTTCTGCAGGACAAAAGGAATCCAGATAATTCCCTTTCCTGGATGACCTGCTCATTCAAGCAAACTGCAAACAGGCCCTCATGCAACACTTACAAGTTGCCATTACTGTCCTACAGTCCCTGGGATTTCAGATCTACTTTCCAAAATCCCAACTGGAACCTACTCAAGACATTGTCTTCTTGGGGTGCAGGATTCATACAGACATCATGAAAGCCTATCTCCCCCCACAGAAGATGGAAAGCTTGACAGAACAGCTACTTCTGGTCCTCCAAACCACAGAATTGAAAGCAAGGCAGTACCTCAGGCTCCTGGGCTACATGGCATTCACTATCCCCATGAATACGAAAGACAGCGAACAAACATTTAAGTAAAACACAAGCCAAGTCCAGTAAACAAAATCTTCCAGCTGTTAAAACAGTTCAGTAATTCTACTTGAGACAATAAACGAAACTTTGCCCAAGAAAGCAAGGGCTAAAGTAAAAACACTTATTTTAAGCGCTTTTCGTCTGCCATAAAAACAAGACTTCATCAGAAACTACATTCAAAATAAAAAGACTGCCATTTATATGTTCAGCTGTTCTATCAAGCCACAATATTTAAAGACACAGTAGAATAATAAAAAGAAAACAGTCAAGAACTTTCAAAACAGTATACGTTGTAGTCCTATCCCCAACCTGTTAGATACCCGCTACATATACATAGATTAATACATAAGTTAACGTAATATAACATAACAATGACTATAGAAGTCAAAAAATAAATAAACATATAATTTTTATAAATATAACTGTTATAACCAACTAACAACCATATGTGTAGAAAAATCATAAAGATGTAAACTTCTATATCCATACTTTTGTTTTATTTTCTATTTGTTGTTTTTTACTTTCTGAGGCTTCTAAGTCTCAGAATACTAGAAATCGAACAAGTGTCATTCAAACCAGGCGTGTGGCAAGCATTAAGTCTAACTTGCCACACTAACTCTAATTCTTCCAGTTTTAATTGTCTAGGACCACCTCTAATGTCGGTTTGTATTTCATCTATAACGACAAATTTAAAGGTGTGCCCTATATTAGTACAGGCATGTTTAGCTAAGGCGTTTTCCAGCTTCTGTTTATTAATAGCATATTGGTGTTCATACATCCTATCGCGGAGCCTCCACTCCGTTTTGCCTACATAAAATGCAGGACATATTTTACACATAGCCAAATATACTATGAAGCTAGAATTACAGTTAAACTTCCCTCTTATTCTATAGCGTGTGCCACTAATAATAAAGTAGTTAGACACTTCAATAAATTTTTAGTAATTGCAGCTCTCACATTTACTCATCCCATACCGGTGAGTGTTATGAATATTTGGTTGTTCTAAAATAGCTTTTAAATTGCATCCTTTCCTAAAGGTAACCCTAGGGAATTCACCTAGTTTAGTATGAATGTTATCATTTGTTCTAAACAAATTCCAGTTCTTCTTGATAATATTGATGCATAAAGAGCTATGTATTGAATAAGTGATGATAAGGTTGATTTCATTTCTATTAATATGTTCATCATATAAACTGACAAGTCTTGACGGACAATTACTATCATCATGCACAACGACCACATTTCTGATAGGAAGAAGTGGTAAAAACACCTTATTGGTTCTCTTCATTTGTACCTCATTAATCAAATTATCCAAAAATTATTCTGGATACCCACGTTGTATAAACATGCTCCTAAGAAGGGAGCATTCATCAGAGAAATCAGTGTCCAAGGTAAACATTCTAGATGCATGCACTAGTTGACCTTTTCCCACTGAAGTGTCTAACTACTTTATTATTAGTGGCACACGCTATAGAATAAGAGGGAAGTTTAACTGTAATTCTAGCTTCATAGTATATTTGGCTGTGTGTAAAATGTGTCCTGCATTTTATGTAGGCAAAACGGAGTGGAGGCTCCGCGATAGGATGTATGAACACCAATATGCTATTAACAAACAGAAGCTGGAAAACGCCTTAGCTAAACATGCCTGTACTAATATAGGGCACACCTTTAAATATGTCGTTATAGATGAAATAAAAACTGACATTAGAGGTGGTCCTAAACAATTAAAACTGGAAGAATTAGAGTTAGTGTGGCAAGTTAGACTTAATGCTTGCAACACGCCTGGTTTGAATGACACTTGTTCGATTTCTAGTATTCTGAGACTTAGAAGCCTCAGAAAGTAAAAAACAACAAATAGAAAATAAAACAAAAGTATAGATATAGAAGTTTACATCTTTATGATTGTTCTACACGTATGGTTGTTAGTTGGTTATAACAGTTATATTTATAAAAATTATATGTTTATTTTTTGATTTCTATAGTCATTGTTATGTTACATTACATTAACTTATGTATTAATCTATGTACATGTAGCAGGTATCTAACAGGTTGGGGATAGGACTACAACATATACTGTTTTGAAAGTTCTTGACAGTTTTCTTTTTATTATTCTACTGTGTCTTTAAATATTGTGACTTGATAGACCAGCTGAGCATATAAATGGCGGTCTTTTTATTTTGAATGTAGTTTCTGATGAAGTCTTGTTTTTATGGCAGACGAAAAGCGCTTAAAATAAATGTTTTTACTTTAGCCCTTGCTTTCTTGGACAAAGTTTTGTTTATTGTCTCAAGTAGAATTACTGAACTGTTTTAACGGTTGGAAGATTTCGTTTACTGGACTTGGTTTGTGATTCACTATCCCCATGTTACCATTAGCAAGACTCCATATGAGGAAATTGCAATGGTACCTCAGGTCAGTTTGGACCCAGCACTCCCACCCCCTCGAGTACAGGGTACCCCTCCTGCCCTGCCTCAAACAGTAAATTCATTGGTGGCTGAAGCAGGTGAACCTCAACCTGGGTCTTCCCCTCCAACCACCTCAGCCCAAACAGATCATGTACACAGTTGCCTCAGACTTGGGTTGGGGAGCAACTCTGGGGCACCTGAAAGTGCAAGGAGTGTGGCCAAGGCCACACAGGAAAGAACACATCAATATCCAAGAAATGAGGGCAATATTGTTGGCCCTGTGAGCCTTCCAAACCAATCTCCAACAAGGACCACTAAAAATCTTTACTGACAAATACCACATTGCTGTGGTATCTCAACAAGCAGGGGGGACCAAATCTTACTTGCTTTGCAGACCAGCTCTCCTCGTGTGTGAACTGGCAACCTCCCAGGGAATAACCTTACAGGTGGTTTACATACCTTCACAACAGAATTATCAGGCAGTCTCCCTCAGCATATCCATTATGAACACACACAAATGGTTTGCTTCACAGGGATGTTTTCCTAGACCTGGTCCACTGGTGGGGTACACCTCAAACCTGTTTGCCTCCTCCATCAGCAGGCAGTTTCCACCCTTCTGCACCAGACTTCCAGAACCTCAGGCTATGGCAACAGATGCCTTCTCAATCTCCTGGAAGGGGATGTTTCTCTATGCATTCCCTCTTCCCCCTTGTTCAGAAGGTCCTGCTGAACATCCAGCAGGACAGACCAAATATTTTGCTTGTGACTGCCTGTTGGCCAGGAGAGCATTGGTTCCCCCTTCTCTTACAGCTATCCAAGGGCAATCACCACAAGTTTACCCCTCAGAGTGGACCTTCTCACACAGCACAAGGGATCTGAAATACACCCACAGTGGCCATCTCTTCACCTCACCCTGTGGGTGATAGGATTCTGATCCCTTTCAGACACCTTTGCAATGAGGACATGCTCACTGTTCTGCAGGAGGCCAGGAAACCAAATACCAGGAAATCTTACCTATCAAAGTGAAAGAGATTTTCCATATGGTGTCTCAAAATGCAGTTGGACCCACTAGAAAGCGATACCCCTCTAGTACTGTCTTGTCTGTGTGAACTTTTGCAGACAGGGTTAGCTTTTTCATCCATTAAGACCCACTTGTCTGCCATTTCAGCATGTCTTCCCCTGGAATTCCCCCCTAGCTTTCAGACTACTGGCAAAGCCATTCCTTAAAGGGGTTTTTCATCCAGACCACCAAGGAAACCCTCTTCCCCATCTGTGTTCTAGAGAAGATCACACTCCCCCCATTTGAGCCAGCTGCTAAAGCTTCCCTAAAACACTGCACATGAAAGACTGTCCTCCTAGTGGCCTTGACCTCAGCTAGGAGAGTGTCAAAGTTGCATGTCGTCATGGCTCTTCCACCCTTCCTAGTATTCCACACTGACAGGGTTACTCTTAGAACTAATCCTTCATTCATGCCCAAGGTGGTGAATGACCTTTCCCTAAATCAAGCCATCCACCTACCAACATTCTTCCCTAACCTACAGAGAGACAGTGCGAGAGTACTCCATTCCCTAGATATGCAGAGACAACTCAGATTTTATCTGCACAAAACCAAGTCCATCAGACAGGCTAATCAACTGTTTGTCTCCTTCCACCCCAGGACCCTAAGGAAGGCAATGTATAAACAAACTGTTTCAACATGGATTTCCAAAGCTATTACCTTTTGCTGTAAACACCATGAGAAATACCTGCAAAGTACGGTTAAAGCACATTCCACCAGAGTAATGGCCTCCTCAGGGGCATTCTTCAGGGGTTTGCATACCTCCACTGTACTGGAAGCACCCAATTGGTCTTTGGTGCATACCTTCACCAAACATTACAAGTTAGACCACATTTCTAAGGGCAGAGGTGGTTTTGCCAAGGCTATCCTCCATGGATTCCGGGAGAAATGTACTAGGCCACCTCCCCCTTCACATTGAGCTTTGGCACTCACCCATATGTACTGAATACTGCAGTATGTGAATAGAAGGACATAGAAAAGCTGTGTAAAATCTTACCATAATCATAGATGATGATCTCTTCCATGTTGCAGTATTCCTTTCCACCCACCTGCCCCTTGTGTTATATGGCATTTCCCTTTTTAGATGGCACAGGATTGGCATTACTCTTGCTAGGACTGGTTCTGACTGGGGCTTACAGATGTCCTTCAAGGATGCAACTGCAGTCCTTACATATGGGTTGTCCTGCCTCAGGCAGCCCTTCGGTCAGCCGGATTCCAAAGTCTGGATCCGGCGTCGGCTGATGTCGCCCTTTCCCCGACGTCAGAGCGCCTGGGGTATAAAAGCGTCAGCCGACGCCATCTTCTCCAGTCTTTCTTGCCACACGGCGCCCGAAGCAGAAGCAGTTCGCAAGTGCCGGTCGGCCAGCTCCTGTGTTTTCAGCTACTGAAGTCTTCAAAAAAGCTAAGTACCCTGTTGGGGACCTTTTCTTGCCTCAGCCGATGTCAGATAAAACTGTAAAAGTTAATAATTGTTTAACTTGTGGGAAACAAATACCTCATAAGGATTTCCACTCTTACTGCTTACCCTGCCTAGGCCCAGAACACAACGTCTCGACCTGTACAGCTTGTGCTTCTTTCAATAAACGCACTCTTAGGCGTCGGTCAGAATTTGCACAGGATTATTTTGGGGAAGATTTCTGTTATATCATGCCGTCGGAGCTTCCGACAGCACATTTACCTAAAAAACGGAAGGATAAGGACCGACACTCGCGGTCCGCGGTCTCGACCGACACCACGCTTAGGCCTACCGCGAGTGTCTCGGTCTCTTCTGAGCCAGTTTCACAACCGCTACAGACCGACGACACCGCCCCACCGGTTACTTCGGTACCGGAGGCCAGCTCGGTGCCGGTTTCTGTTCTCCCCTCTGAGACCATAGCCCAGGATATTTCTGACACCATTTCAGTGGATAAGACTACTCCAGCACGTGGGGCTGCCAGGCCTCCAGTGTCTATGTCCATTAAGGCCTACACACGTGCTAAGGCTGCCAAACAGGCTAAGTCTCTCCCTCCAAGATCTGTTTCTCTGGGATCCACTTCTGGTTCTCAAATTTTAAGTTTAGCTGAGGACCTTATTTCTTTAATTAGGGGTTCTCAGCCACATCCAGATAGAGGCTCTCAGCCACCTTTTGTCAAGAGGCCTAGGGTTGAGCAGGTAGATCCCCAGTCCTCCGATGAGGCCTCAGGTGATTCTGCACATTCAGACTACCAGGAGGAGGCCTTCCCGGCCTACGAGGATTCTGATGCGGAGGAATCCATTCCCTCTGCTTCTCCTCCTGAGGAGTTTTCCTTTGGGGAAACGCTTCATTCCATGAGGGAACACTTCAAATGGCAAGGCCAAGAATACTCAGATTCTAGGAAAAGGTTAAGGGAATTTTTAAAACTACGTCAGCATAGACCCTTAGCTATTCCTCCAGTTTTAAATGTTTTAGATGATGTGTACTTAGAATATAGTGTTTCCCCTGACTCCCTCCCCCCTGCCCCTGTCAAGCCAGACAGGTACTACAGGGTCCCAGACACATATCAATTTCTGTACAAGGGCCATACTGCTGACCCTGAAACTATTTCTCAGGGGGCCTAAAGGGGTTTCCTCCACTACTGCTAAGAATCCACTTCCTTCGGAAAGAGATTCTAGGGCTTTAGAAAGGTGGGGCAAGAAAGTATATACATCTTCCACCCTTTCTATGCGAGCATTAAATTGTCATTTTCATATGATTCAGTATCAGGAATACATGTTGGATGACTTGCAAAAGAAATTGGCTTCCCCTGAACCATTAGATAGGAAGGGCTTACAGGAATTGGTTCATAATACTCAGCAGGTTAGCAACCATTTCCTTCAGTGTGGATATGATGCATTGGAAGCTTCATGTAGAGCAGCAATGACAGGTGCGGTCATACGCAGACATGCTTGGTTAAAGGAACAAACATTGCCAGACCATGTGAAAATTAAGCTTTTGGATGCACCACTAGAGAAACATAAGCTATTTGGTGCTACTGCACAAGAGGTTTTAAAGAAAATAGAGGAAAAGGCAAAATCAGTGCAAACAGTCAAAGATTTCCTCCAGGTACAGCCTCCAAGATTCAGCAGGAATTGGCCTTCTAAGCATTGGGCCTTTCCAGACACAAACAAATTTCAAAGAGGCAAAAACAGACGTGGCAGAGGTAGAGGGCAAACTCGAGGCTCCTACAGAGGACGCCAATGGCAGCCTCCGAACCAGAGAGGTGGGGCAGGACCTTCTACTGCTCCGCAGGGACAATGTCAATGACTTGACTTTGACTCCGCCATCCAGGGCTCAATTAGAAGCACCTTTGGGCGGAAAATTATCTTTATTCTCACAAAATTGGCACAATATTACAAAGGACAAATGGATACTGGACATAATAGTCAAAGGATACAGACTCCATTTTCATACACTACCAACAAGACATGGCAGGCCAAACCTGCCACCAAATCAAAGGGCAGAGGCACTCAAACAGATAACAAACCTACTTCAAATAAGAGCAATAGAGAAGGTTCCTTCTGCAGAACAAGGCCAAGGATTTATTCAAGACTGTTCCTTGTTCCAAGAAAAGAAAGCCAATGGAGACCCATTCTGGACTTGTCCGCACTGAATACTTACCTTATTGTGCCAAAATTCAAAATGCTGACTTTACAGCAACTCCTTCCCATGCTGGGCAAGGGGTCTTGGCTGGTAACTCTGGATCTCAAGGAGGCATACCTGCATGTCCCAGTCAGACAAAGTTGCAGAAGATACCTCAGATTTCTTGCAGGCTCAGAGCTTTATCAATTCTCAGCATTGCCCTTTGGCTTATCTACTGCACCCAGAGTGTTCACGAAATGCCTGGCATCAGTAATTGCGCATTGCAGACTCCAGGGGATACAAATATACCCTTACCTGGACGACTGCCTTATACAAGCGGACAGCCAACAAGCCTTGTTAAAAAACTTGGACTACGTCATTCACCTACTGCAGGCCTTGGGATACACAGTCAATATAAAGAAATCAAGTCTCGTACCATCCCAACAAATACCTTTCCTGGGTGCCACACTGGACACAAACACCCAGATGGCGTTTCTGACAAAAGAAAAACAAAAGCAATTACCAGAATACTTCAGAAAATTGGCAACACACACCCAGATGACTGCAAGGAAAATCCTGCAGGCCCTGGGTTTCATGGCATCTTGCATTCTTCTGATCCCACACGCAAAGCTGCATATGAGGAAACTACAATGGTATCTACAAAGTTTATGGTCTCAACACAGCCACAGCCTGGAAGCATTGATCCCACTCATTCCATGCCTCCAAAAGGAATTTCTGTGGTGGGCTCAAGCAAGCCAGATAAACAAAGGTCTGCCTTTCAGCAAGCCTCATACAAGTCAAAACATAACAACAGAAGCCTCAGACCATGGATGGGGGGCGCACATGGAGGGCAGATGCATTCAAGGACAATGGACACAAAAAGAAAAGCACCTGCTCATCAACCAAAAAGAAATGCTGGCAGTGATGCATGCAATCAAGGCCTTCGAAAAGTTCATGCATCAGGGCCATCTACTAATAAAGACAGACAATACCACAGTTATGTGGTACATAAACAAGCAAGGAGGTACCCATTTCTACCCTCTTTGCAGACTGCTACATGGAGCTCCATGCATACATTTTCCAAACATTACAACCTGCCTTTATATTCCAGATCCAGAGCAGGGTTTGCTTCTGCAGTCCTGCAGGGCATTTTAGCTACACCATCTTTGCCTTAGTGCCTACCACCCCCAGGTTGGCTATGGTATTCAACCCATATGTAAGAACTGCAGTTGCATCCTTGAAGGACATAGTACAGTTTTGTACCTACCATAAATGTAGATGTCCGATAGGTATGCAACTGCAGTCAGGTTTTCCCTCCCACCTACCCCTCTGTGGTATTCCTTTGGGTTTCTACCCCTCATTTTAGCTACCTGGGGTAATCTTTTATGGTGTATTTGTTTTTATGTTATTGTACTTGTCTGGAATTTTTTTTTTCTTTATTTTCAAAATTTAGTCTTCCTTAGAGGGCACCTGGCATCTGGGGCAAGAAACACTGAAGAAGATGGCGTCGGCTGACGCTTTTATACCCCAGGCGCTCTGACGTCGGGGAAAGGGCGACATCAGCCGACGCCGGACCCAGACTTTGGAATCCGGCCGACCGAAGGGCTGCCTGAGGCAGGACAACCTATATGTAAGAACTGCAGTTGCATACCTATCGGACATCTACATTTATGGTAGGTACAAAACTGTACTTTTTGAGGGCTGGTGCATGCAGATATCACTTTTATGGCCCACGTTCTGCTAGCCATGTCAGGCGTCCCATGCACCATACAGTGACTGAAATCTTTTGTATACTGACCGGACATTTGGGTAGCAAGAGGGAGTAAACCCATATGTACTGAATACTGCAATATGGAAGAGAAGAACATCTATGGTTATGGTAAGAGTTTATATAACTTTTCTTTTTTGAAAGTGCCCTGATACCTTCGGAGAAGGTCAAGGTTGGCTAGATATTTAAAAAAAGAGAGAGTGTGTGCGTGTGTGTGTGTGTGTGTGTGTGTGTGTGTGTGTGTGTGTGTGTGTGTGTGTGTGTGTGTTTTGCAGCTTCCACTGTGGGGCAAATACTGAAAATCCATTGCTCACTATGATTTTGTCTATTTGTGTGTGTTTCATTAGTTTGTTTTCTAGAAGAACAACCTTTAGTTTTGTGGAGATTTAATATTAGACATTTTCTTGCAACTAGGTGAATATTTGAAAAATGGCACAGGTGAATGCTTTTTCATTATACCTGGAGTATTATTCAAAATTCCAAAGTACTAGGTCATCAGCGTACTTTAGCATCTTAATGCTGAGTGGCGACTGAGAGACGGCGTTATTAAAAATAGAAAGCAGTAGTGGAATCACTTGTGATCCATGAGAAATTCCTGATATTTAGGAAAGAATGGAGGGATGGATTCCCCCATTCTCACCCTGTATGTTCTTTTTGCAAAACAGTTGTTGAAATGGAATAAATTTAGAGCTGTCAGTTCAGGTAGTTTTTTATGTGGAACAGTCAGAAGCTTTAAGTTGATATATACAACTCCTATTAGAAGACCAAGGTCTGTGGCTGTGTAGGTGTTTTGGGGAAGTGAGTAGTACTGTATATGATGTCCTTCAAGGATGCATCTGCAGTCCTTACATATGGGTTGTCCTGCCTCAGGCAGCCCTTCGGTCGGCCGGATTCCAAAGTCTGGGTCCGGCGTCGGCTGATGTCGCCCTTTCCCCGACGTCAGAGTGCCTGGGGTATAAAAGTGTCAGCCGACGCCATCTTCCTCAGTCTTTCTTGCCGCGTGGTGCCTGAAGAAGAAGCAGTTTGCAAGTGCCAGTCGGCCAGCTCCTGTAACTTCAGCTACCGAAGACTTCAAAAAGCTAAGTACCCCGTTGGGGACTCTTTCTTGCCTCAGCCGATGTCAGATCAAACGCTTAAAGTTAATAATTGCTTGACTTGTGGGAAACAAATACCTCAAAAGGATTTCCATTCCTACTGCCTCCCCTGCCTAGGCCCAGACCACGACGTCTCGGCCTGTACTGCCTGTGCCTCCTTTAATCGACGCACTCTTTCGGTCGGAGTTTGCAGAGGAATTTTTTGGGGCTAGTTTCTCTTACACTATGCCGTTGGAGACTCCGACTTCTCATTTAACCAAAAAACGGAAGGACAAGGACCGACACATGCGGACCGTGGTTTCGGCTGAAACCACGCCTAGGCCTACCGCGAGTGTCTCGGTCTCGGCTGAAACCGAGTCCTTGGTACTTCCGACCATAGAAATCGCACAACCGACAACCTCGGCCCCGGAGGCCTCTTCTGAGTCGGTTATAGATTTACCCTCGGAAAACGGTGTTCAGGAATCTACCGACACAATTCCCCTAGACAAAACTACACCAGCACGTGGAGCAGCCAGGCCTCCTGCATCCATGTCCATAAAAGTATTCACTAGGGCTAAAGCTGCTAAGCAACAAAAATCTCTGCCTCCCAAGACTATTTCTCAGGGATCCACTACAGGTTCACAGATACTAAGTTTGGCTGAGGATCTTATTTCCTTAATTAGGGGCTCTCAGCCTCATCCGGACAGGGGCTCTCAACCTCCACTAGACAAAAGGCCCAGGGTTGAGTCCGCTGATCCTCAGTCCTCTGATGAGGCCTCTGATGGCTCTGTTCTGGGGACAAAATGCTCTACACCGGAAGTATATCCATCATTGGTGAGATCAGACCATAAATTAATCTCACTGGAGATCCACATCCCGCCCCCACCCCCAGCAAAAAAGACCACAGTGAAGAACTTCTCAAAAAGCAAACTTCACACTTCTTAAGACTGGAGTGGTATCCTTCAAGGCCCCCGAGCCAGTGGAAACCACAACCCACGCTGCTGAAACCCTTACAAATGCCTTCTATGAGCACCTCCAGGAATGTATGGATCAAGCAATCCCTAATAAAATCAAGACCCTTTCCACCAAAGGCAGGCGCCCGGTCTGGTGGACTCCAGCCATAAACAAACTCTACAACAAGAGGAGAAAGCTACTACATGACAGAGCAAAATCCCTAAATGGGAAGGCATCTCTGATCAATACTAGCAAAAAACTACGATCACTCATAAAATCATCCAAGGCCAACTTTGAGAGAAAAATCGCTAATGACACAAAAGACAATCATAAAGCCTTCTTTAGCTATGTTAGAAACCTGGGTGGAAACTCCCAGATATGCTCAGAATTAGTCCAAAATGATAAAAAAATCACTGAACCCACAGACATTGCCAACATACTGGCAGACAGGTCCAGTGCAAATTTCTCCCCCCCCCCCCAAAAGGAGAAATATCTATCCCACCAGAGTCTAGCCTCCCAAACATCTCAGATGCCCAGGTGAGAGCTGCTCTCTCTAAAGCAAAAAACACAGCATCAATGGGACCGGACGGTGTCCCTGGCTGTGTGCTACATGAACTCAATGAGGAACTAAACCCACACATAAGGCTGCTGTTTAATCTTAGCCTTACTACAGGATACGTACCCAAAGAATGGCGTACGGCAACTGTGGTCCCACTCCACAAAGGCGGTGCTTCTACGGACCCTGGAAATTACTGCCCCATAAGCTTGACGAGCCTTGTCTGCAAAGCTATGGAGAGGATCATAATGGAACTCATAAATAAAGACATTGGGGACCTACAGACACTGGATCCTACCCAATTTGGCTTTGTCAAGGACAGATCCTGCCTCTTGAACTTGGTCGACTTTTTCGAAACAGTCACTAAGGCCATTGATGAGGGTAAGGCAGTTCACACAGCCTACCTTGACCTAGCAAAAGCATTCGACACAATACCACACTCGGGCATCATAGAAAAGCTCACCAGCTTAGATGTAAACCCATATGTCACAAGATGGGTTGCAAACTGGCTCAAGGACAGAACACACAGGGTTAGAGTTGCTGGTGCCATGTCAGACTCTAAGCCGGTCACGTGCGGTGTCCCACAGGGCTCAGTCCTGGGCCCCCTCTTGTTCGGCATTTATTTTTCTGATGTGCAGGCAAACATAGGGGGATTGTGGCTGACAAAATTTGCAGATGACTGCAAACTGGGCACCATAATTGACACTCCATCAGACACAGACATCCTCCAGAAAGGTCTCATAGAAATGGATAACTGGTGCCAGAGCCATGGCCTTAAGCTAAATGCCAAAAAATGTATAGTCATACCCTTTGGGAAAAACAAGGTAACCCATAATTACCACATAGGTGGTAATCCATTAAACATGGAAGAAGTTATCAGGGACCTGGGGACCCAAGTTGACAGTAACCTCTCTTTTGACACTCACATTGCCAAAGTGGTTAGGAAGACCTTTTACATTGCCCACCTGATCATGAAGGGATTCACATCCAGATCAGGAGAGGTCATTGTACCCTGTACTCTTCACTTATCAGACCAATGATTGAGTACAACGCCCCATTCGGAATGTACCTTACCCGACACCTGCAGCAGTTGGAAAGACCCCAAAAGTTCCTCACCAAAAGGATAAAGGGGCTCAAACATATGTCATACGATGCCCGACTGAAGAAACTCCAGCTCTATTCAGTCGCATACCGTCTGCTCAGAGGTGATCTGTGCCTGACATACAAGGCCATGTCCAACCCGGAATTAATGGACATGCTCCACCTCAAAAATCCAAATCCACCAGAGCCACGAGCAAGAGACTTAAACCTCAACACGGATATAAATAGGACATGCTGGAGGGACAGATTCATCACCCAGAGACTCCCTACACTATGGAACAGAATCCCAGTCCATGTGAGGCAGAGCCCCTCACTGACTCTGTTCAAGAGAAATCTTGACGAGTGGATGGGAGATCGTAGGTTTACCCCGGGAATCATTTCTGTATCACTGCTGGACAGAGGCACAGCAAACTAATGGGTATAGTATTCTCATCTTAAGGGGTGGTGAAAGCCACACACACTCTGGCTAGGCTTATAAATGCCCTAGGGCAGATAGCCTAGTATGAACCTATGAACCTATGAACTACCAGGAGGAGGCCTTCACGGCCTATGAGGATTTTGATGCAGAGGAATCTATTCCCTCTGCCTCCCCTCCTGAAGAGCTGTCCTTTGGGGAGACCCTTCACTCCATGAGAGAGCATTTCCAATGGCAGGGCCAGGAATTCTCCGATTCCAGGAAGAGATTAAGGACTTTCCTTCATTTACCTCAGCATAGACCTTTGGCTATTCCTCCTGTTTTAAGCTTCATTTGATGTGTATTCTGAGTCTAGCACTACCCCTGACACCCTTCCTCCGGCTCCTGTTAAGCACGATAGGTACTACAGGGTCCCGGACTCACATCATTTCCTTTACAAGGCCCACTCTGCTGACCCAGAAACTATTTCCCAGGGTCCTAAAGGGGTTGCAGCTGCCATTACTAAAAATCCACTCCCCTCTGAAAGGGAGTCCAGGGCTTTAGAGAGATGGGGTAAAAAAGTGTATACTTCTTCCACTCTGTCCATGAGGGCTTTAAATTGTCAATTTCATATGATACAGTACCAAGAGTATTTGTTAGATGAATTGCAGAAAAAACTGTCTTCTCCTGAACCCCTAGATCATAAGTCACAACAGGTTAGCAACCATTTCTTGCAGTGTGGTTATGATGCATTGGAAGCTTCATGTAGGTCAGCAATGACAGGTGCAGTCATACGTAGACATGCTTGGCTGAAGGAACAATCTCTTCCAGATCATGTTAAGGCTAAGCTTCTGAATGCTCCACTGGAAAAGCAAAAGTTATTTGGCTCTACTGCTCAGGAGGTCTTAAAGAAATTTGAGGAAAAGGCTAAATCTGTACAAACAGTCAAAGATTTCCTCCAGGTACAACCACCAAGATTCAGCAGAAATTGGCCTTCTAAGAATTGGTCCTTTCCAGAAGAGAGATTTCAGAGGCAAGAACAGGCGTGCCAGAGGTAGAGGGCAAGCTAGAGGCTCCTACAGAGGACGTCAATGGCAGCCTCCTAACCAGTGAGGTAGTGCAGGACCAACAACCGCTACACAAGGACAGACTCAATGACTTCACCTTGACCCCGCCGACCAGGGCTCAATTAGAAGCACCTTTGGGCGGAAAGTTGTCTTTATTCTCAAGAAATTGACACAGTATTACAAGGGACAAATGGGCACTGCAAATAATAGACAAAGGATACAGGTTCCATTTCCATACATTACCAGAAAGAAAGAGAATGCCAAACCTGCCACCGAATCAAAGGGCAGAGGCTTTAAAACAAATTGCCAACCTATTGCAAATGAAAGCTATAGAAATGGTTCCTCTCGCAGAACAAGGCCAAGGATTTTATTCCAGACTATTCCTTGTACCAAGAAAAGAAAAACAATGGAGGCCTATTTTCGATTTGTCCGCACTGAATACTTATCTCATTGTGCCAAAATTCAAAATGCTGACCCTACAGCAACTCCTTCCCATGCTGGGCAAGGGGTCTTGGCTGGTAACTCAAGACCTCAAGGAGGCATGCTTGCATGTCCCTATCAGACAAAGTTGCAGAAGACACCTCAGATTTCTTGCAGGTTCAGAGCATTATCAATTCTCAGCATTGCCCTTTGGCTTATCTGCTGTGCCCAGAGTATTCACGAAATGCCTGGCATCAGTAATTGCACACTGCAGACTTCAGGGGATTCAAATAAACCCGTATCTGGATGACTGCCTTATACAAGCGGACAGCCAACAAGTTATGGTGAAACATTTGAATTATGCCACCCGCCTACTGCAGGCCTTGGGATACACAGTCAACATTCACAAGTCAAGACTTGTGCCATCCCAAAGAATAACTTTTCTGGGTGCGGAACTAGATACAACCACCCAAATGGCTTTTCTCACAGAAGAAAAACAAAGACAACTACCGGATTACTTCAAAAACCTGACAAAACAAACTCAGATGACTGCAAGGAAAATCCTGCAGGCCCTGGGTTACATGGCATCGTGCATTCTTCTGATTCCACAAGCAAGGCTGCATATGAGAAAACTACAAAGGTACCTAAGGAGTTTATGGTCTCAGCACAATCACAGCCTGGAAGCTTTGATACCACTCATTCCATGCCTTCAAAAGGAATTTCTGTGGTGGGCCCAAGCAAGCCAGTCAAACAGGGGTCTGCCTGTCAGCAAACCAGTAACCAGCCAAACCATTACCTTGGACGCTTCAGACCATGGTTGGGGAGCGCATATGGAGGACAGATGCATCCAAGGACTACGGTCTCAGAAAGAATTGCACATGCACATAAACCAAAAGGAAATGCTGGCAGTGATACATGCAATCGAGGCCTTCAAGCACTTTCTACATCAAAGCCACCTGCTAATAAGGACAGACAATACCACAGTTATGTGGTACATAAACAAGCAAGGAGGTACCCATTCCTACCCTCTTTGCAGGCTAGCAATGAATCTTTGGGAACTTTCCCTAAAACTCAATATAGAGCTGCAATCCCAGTTTGTGCCAGGAAAAGACAATATACTGGCGGACAGCCTAAGCAGAAATACCATGGATCCACACGAATGGATGCTGCACCCAGACATCTTCCTTCAGATAACACAATCATGGGGGAGGCTGGACATAGATCTTTTTGCCTCCCACCACAATCATCAGTTGAAGAAATTCTGCTCAAGGACATACCACCCACAAGCATGGAAAGTGGACGCCCTCTCTTTCAGCTGGAATACTCCAACAGTGTATGCATTTCCACCACTTCCACTAATGACCAAGGTCTTACTGAAAATCAGGACAGAGCAGCCAAAAGTGATTCTAATAGCCCCGGATTGGCCAAGGCAGCACTGGTACCCACTGTTACGGAGCCTGTCACACACGAAACCGTGGCCTCTACCACAATGGTCACTCCTTCTGACACAGCACAATTACAAAACTCTGCACTCCAGCCTGAGAACCCTGCAGCTGACAGCCTGGTGAATACCTTGACTCCTCACCAGGAAAAGCTATCCAAGAGAGTGAAGGATATCATCATGGAAGCTCGCAGACCTTTCACGAGAAAGGCATATTCAGCAAAATGGAAAAGATTCCACACTTGGAGCACCGCAAAGGGCCTAGATGCCACAGTGATGAGCATGGCACATATCCTGGAATACTTGGCAGAAATGCTCCACAATGGCCTTTCTTACTCTTCCATAAAAATTCATGCTTCAGCAATTTCAGCAGAATACAATACTGATCCACATGTCTTCTCTCATCCTCTCCTAAGGCAGTTTCTGAGAGGAATTAAAAACATCAATCCTCCAAGAAAACCACCAGTGCCTACATGGGACCTTAACTTCATGTTGGAAAAGTTGACTCTACCTCCCTTTGAACCAGCAGCATCTTCAGAGTTACAGTTCCTGTCTTGGAAGACTGCCTTCCTTCTGGCCATAACCTCAGCAAGAAGAGTATCTGAATTGCAGGCACTCATGGCAGTACAACCATTCCTTATTTTTCATCAGGACAGAGTCTCTTTGAGAACCAATCCTTCATTCATGCCAAAGGTGGTATCCAGGGTCTCATTGAACCAAGCTATTCACCTGCCTACCTTCTTTCCAAATCCACAAAACAAGGGGGAGAAACTCCTGCGTACCCTGGACATTCACAGACAGTTGTGCTACTACTTGGACAGAACTAAGACTTTCAGAAAAACTGACCAGCTGTTGGTAGCATATGCTGCAGGTATTCAAGGAAAAGCAATTTCCAAACAGACAATTTCAAAATGGATAGGAAATTGCATTCGATTCTGCTACTCTTATCATGGAAAAGCTGTGCCAACTAACATCAGACCTCATTCCACCAGAGCCACAGCCACCTCCACAGCCTTTTTAAGAGGGGTGGCTACCAAGGACATTTTAGAAGCTGCTACATGGAGCTCCGTGCATACATTTTCCAAGCATTACAATTTACCCTTATATTCCAGATCCAGAGCAGGCTTTGCTACGGCAGTCCTGCAGGGCATTTTAGCTACACCATCTTTTTCTTAGATCCTACCACCCCCAGCTTGGCTATGGTATTCTACCCATATGCAAGGACTGCAGATGCATCCTTGAAGGACAGTACAGTTTTGTACCTACCATAAATGTAGATGTCCGATAGATATGCATCTGCAGTCAGGTTTACCCTCCCTCCTTCCCCTCTGTGGTATTTCTAGGGTACTTACCCCTTTTATAGCTAGCTGGGGTTATCTATTATGGTGTATTTGTTTTATATTACTGTGCATGTTTGGAATATTTTGCATTTCTCCAAATTTAGCCTTCCTTAGAGGGCACCTGGCATCTGGGGCAAGAAAAACTGAGGAAGATGGCGTCGGCTGACACTTTTATACCCCAGGCGCTCTGACGTCGGGGAAAGGGCGACATCAGCCGACGCCGGACCCAGACTTTGGAATCCGGCCAACCGAAGGGCTGCCTGAGGCAGGACAACCCATATGTAAGGACTGCAGATGCATACCTATCGGACATCTACATTTATGGTAGGTACAAAACTGTACTTTTCTAAAACCATGTTTTTTGTCACAAAATTAGGCTGTAGTCCTTGAGGTGCTGTTTAATTTGAGTTCCAACTACTTTTTGTCAGCTTTTTGTGAAGATAGGATACAACAATGATGGATTTATAGGACTAAGGAGGTGTTTTGGACACATTTTAGACTATAAACAGCTATCACATATTTCCACTGCTTTAGAAATGCATTTATGTTTATATATTGATACATAACAATATGTTAAAGAAGGATATTCTCCCTGGGTTGGCGCTCATGCTTTTGGTATCAATATTCTGAAGTCTGTATTCTAAATTGGCCCTATAGGACCTGAGCACAGGTAATAACCAAACTATGAAACTTCAGCAAGCTCTGGTGAATTTGGGAAATTGGACCTTGGCTGTCAGTAGCCCATAAACAGTGTTTAAGTTTGTGAAGTAACAGTTATAAATGAGAGTGATTTCTAGATGTAAGTTCCTAAAAGGATCCAAGAAAGTAGAAAAAGAATATGTTAAAAGCAGGCATTGCTTGACAAATGCAGCGGAGGTGTTCTCTGGTATTTTGTCATTTATTTGAGTGTTAATGTTGCTTTGTTGTTCTGTTTGCTGTTAAAGTCTCTAGAAGTAGAATAGTGAGTCTTTGCGAATTTTTGTTAAGTTTACATTACCATTTAGTCAGTTAGTATTGCTGGCAGAGGTATGTTAAAAGGCAGCAAGCCTTGCCTTTTTGTGAATACCTTTAGCCTGTTTTACAGTAACCCATTTAGGGCATGTGCCTTTGTAAAGGGCAGTGCAGTCAGGAGTAGGTTACTGCTGAGAATGTTAGCAGCAGCAGAACTCTGCTCCCTTTTATTGTACCTGATCTGTCATTCCTGAAGACCTCAAATTTAGAGAGTGAGGTATAGGAAATAACATTGTGCCAGTTAAGTCAGGGTATTTGAGCTAGGACAGTTTGCTGAAGAGAAGACTGTGCTAGGGTTGTTAACCTGTTTTAGTTGCAGAAGAGAAGGGAGTAGATAGAAGTATAAGAAGACTGTTCTCTCTGTTCAGATAGCACTAATAAAGATGCTGAAGTTCCCATGTTCCTGGATCTGTATGTAGGAAAGAATTTGGAGCTCAGAGCTGCAACATTTATGAATAAATGGTTTTATCTTGGGGGAATGCATGCAAATCAGGTTTGTACCAAAAACAAGGTAAAAGATGGAGATTGCTATATGGATGCACTGTAGAGACAAAGGGTATGTGAATATAGTCATAGTATAGGAGGAGTGAAAAACATAGTAACATTACATTGAGTCAGGTGCTGAAGTACCCCAAAAAGTTTGAGAGAATGCTTTCTTGTCTGTATGTTGTCATTGTGATGCTTATAGGATGCAGGAGAAGGTATGAAGTCAGAAGAATATCTTTACAACAGAGACAGCAAGTACATCAACTTTGAAATGTTCAGTCACATTGTCACACAGCATATCTCTTATCACAGCTTTCCTCACACCATTGCTCTGTCTTCTCTCACATTTTAGCCCAATCATGTACTCTGCCATCATATCTCAGTCACTGTCTTTCACATTGTATCCCAGTCACCTACTCTTGACATCATGACCTGCCACCTCTCACATTGTGAGATAGACACCTCCCTCTCACATTTTTATCTGATCACCTTCTCTTACATTGTGACCCGGTTGCCTAATCTGACTTCGTGACCTGGCCACATCCCCTCTCTCTTTCTGTCTCACATCGTGACCCAGTTCTGTCTTCTTACACCATGATCTAGTCACCTCCCATCACATTATGACCCAGCCACCCCTCCCTCATGCCCTCTCCCTAGTCTTCTGTCACATAAACACCCATCCACGTCTTTTTGCATTGCCACCTAAAACCCCTCCCTTCACATCACGATGCATTCAGCTCCTATCACTGGCTCTTACTGCCGTGCTCCTACTTGGTGTCCTTACTTGGGTCTAAATATCTTTGTCATGCTATGACCCTCTATGCAAGATTACTTGATGCTTTTTGGCACCACCACTGCCCACCCTCACTGTCTTAGGAGGTGCTTAGCCACATCGTCTCTACCTACCCATTTTATTATGCTTGCGTGTCTGATGCTGTCATGATATTGTAGGAGTTTGCAGCTTGCACACTGATCTAACTCTATTGTATGTTAACTTTGTTGCAGTTTACGCTTGTTTCAGAAGTTCGACACCTTCCGAATACTGGTTTGTGGGGGAGATGGCAGCATGGGCTGGGTGCTTTCTGAAATTGATTGTCTCAATCTTCACAAACAGGTACCTGTTTTTTTTGTTCTTTTCAGTTATGTCATTTTAGTTTTTTCTTTTTTAATTTAAAGAATTCATCAACTGTTGCTGTAATAGTATACAGGTGTTTGAGATTCAGTGGCAGATTTATATGTAACACAGTTTTTTTTCACATTTTTATCAAAGGCATTTAACTGATGGTAACTCCCCTAGGATATGCCAGAAACCGTAGGAGGAGCATCATTAGTCCTTGTCCAAAACACACATCTAACTTTGATTTGCAGTTTTGATTTATCTGCCTAAACACTACAGACAGTTGTCTTATTTTGAGTTAGACTTAGAGCAGGAACATTTCATACAAGGCTTATTGATGTTTTTGTGGCTGGTCTCTTATGATATTCATCTGTTTCTCATGTGCTGTGGACTTCTTTGTTGTTTGTTTGGTCTGGTGAGATGTGTGTACCAGGAGACACTAGGAACATTATAGTGACCACTGAAGGTAGTTCAGCAGAAGCCTCAAATGAAATGGACATCAGGGCCGGGCACTGGTCAAGTGCCTCTGAGAAGCTGAGTTCCTCAGACCAAGGACCGCAAGGAGAGTTATCTGACTCACTGCTCTCCATCAGCTTCTCTTTATGCTTCTCCTTTTTTCATTTTTGAGGGCATATCTATGTAGCCAGTGTGCAAGTCTGAAGACATGGTAGAGTTACTTAAAATGGCCACTAGTTTCTTTTTGTTCAGGTAGGCCATGACCGTCTTATGTCTGGACCTGTTGGTCTTGGGTCTGAATCTCTGACAAAAATATTAAAATTAGTGGCATCGTGCTCTAACTTCAAGCAGTGAATGCACTGATCATGGGAGTCTGTATAGGGGGTCTGATTTCTGCAAGTACAACAACTAACTATAGCAGGGTGAACATGCCCTACATCTCCATACTGCATGCTCATTTCAGACATCTAATTAATCTTTTTTACTAGCAGTTCAAGTAACAAAAGACTAAGAAAAATGGAAGTAAAGTTATCCTTGATGGGATGCTTATCTGCTCAGGTCTTCAGTGTGAACTGAAGGATTTATGAATACATTCTTTGTATCAAATGACACAGTGCATATCACTGAACACAGAGAAAAAAAATAATGCCACCCGTATAGCAAGAAAATGAAGTGTCTGAGGTAGCGAGATCTCAGCTGTGAAAGTCTAGCAAGGTGTCTGACCTCAGCCTGTAGCAGAGTTTCTTGAAGTTATGACTGCGGCAATGACCGCACTTAAATTCCATGCTGAGCTCCAGTAAAAACTGTGCTACCTTTTTAGGTCTCAGAACTGTAGCCAGTGTCCTAGTTGACAAATTCAGTTCCACTTTCACCCCTGCCACTCAACCCCATATTCCCACTCCTGAATCACTATAAACTTCCCTTCCTACAAAATTTCAATTAACCAGATCCCAGAAGCTATATCCAAAATTAGAAAACAATAGTTTCATAAGCTTGGACAGTATTCCAGAGCATCTCATGTTTAGTACAAAGTGCAGCACTGATAAAGATCTAAACCTTTTCAAACTTACTCTCCATAGGGTGTGTAGCTGTCCTCTGAACAATGGTCGTTATTGTGCCACCCTACAAGCATGACTCCTTTGCAGACCCTAGCAGTTGTCATCCTGTTAGCCTCACCATCATCTGCTATATGCTGACATAACATAAACTGGTCAGCTTCATAAACAATGAAATTGATGACCGAGAAACTGTTGACCCTAGTTAATTTTGCTTTGTAAAATGTAGATCCTGTCTTCTTAATCAGGTAAATTTTTTTTCGAAATTGTAATAGGTACCATCAACAAAGCCCTTTCTGTCCGTACTGCATATCCAGATATTGTTAAAACCTTTGATATTATTCCCAGAGCCAGTGTTATTGACAAACTCACTAGTTTAAACATAAACCCCATTGTCATCCATTGCACTGAAAATTAGCTGTCGAAGCACACACAGTAAGAGCAAGATTCCAGAAGAGTTGCTCTCAGTGTATGTCTGCCCGGATTTGGAAAGACTTGCTCTTAGTGTAAGTGACTTGCTTCACTGTAAGGCCCGTCTGTAAGCAAGCTTGTACCAGGGGCCAGATTCCAAAACAGCTGCTCTCAGGCTATTGTCAGTATAATTGGTCACTTACACTGAGAGCAAGTCTTTTGGAATCAAGCCCCAAGAATTGGTTGTATTTATTTATTTATTTTACATTTAGTTACTGGAAAAGTCCGACTCGGTGAAGACCTATTTTCAGTGGAGACCCTGGGAGAAAAGCTCCACATGTAACATAAAAGTATATAAAAACTTATTATAGCAATAACCCACGCCTGGGTGTGGGTAATGCTAAATTTACCCACGGTTGGCGTGGTTCGCCCTCGGGGACCAAACAAAGCCAACCGTGGGTAAAGTTAGCATTACCCACACCCAGAAGTGGTTATTGCTATTATCATGACATTATTTAAGAAAAGAAACTGTTACTTTTCTTAAATAATGGCATAGTATAATGCCTGTTTACTGCCCTTCCGCAGATGTCTGGCATCCGCGGCAGTTCTGATGTACTGCGTGCCTGCGCAGTACATCAGAACTGAGCAACTGAGAGAAAGCAAGATCTCCGTTGCTTTTTTGTTCGCTATGTTAAATGAGTTAAACATAGCGATACAATTTTAAAATAAGCAACGGACATCTCCGTTGCTTATTTTAAACTGTCTCGCTATGTTAAACTCATTTAACATAGCGAACACTAAAAGCAACGGAGATCTTGCTTTCTCCGTTTTTTAAACACTGTCTCGCTATGTTAAATGGGTTTAACATGGCGAGACAGCTTTTAAAATAAGCAACGCAGTCAGTTGCTTATGTTAAACTGTCTCGCTATGTTAAACCCATTTAACATAGCGAACAATGTTCAAAATCGAGTTATACTAATGGAAAAAAGTCCGGGCGACCGGACCTTTTTCCATTAGTATAACTCGATTTACAACGGGCACGCTGGCCAATCAGCGTGCACGTTTTGGGGGGATCATGGTATAATACAAAATTTTACAATATAGTCGATAACTTTTTTTGACAGTATACATATTGCAGAAGGCAATTTTACAGAGAAAGCAGTACATACATGTTTTTAAAATAATAATTCGGGAAAATTTACAAAACATTAAGTAAGTTTAATTATAGGTAGTAGTCAACAAGAGCAAGCAATTTTACAGACGCTTAGCCTGGACTAGTACAGGTACAAAGGCAAGAGTCATTAAGGAAACTTTTAAGGGAATTTTTAAACTGATGGGCATTGCAAGTAGTTCTAATAATAAGAGGAAGTGAATTCCAGACTTTTGCTACATAGTGGGAGTATAGAGAATCACCAATAGTGTTGGTGGATTTGCTCACTTGTAGTAGTGATTTATTTTTAGATCTAAGACTGCGGTTAGTAAAATAAGATTGCAAAATGTTTAACAGAGTTGGAGTTTTATCAGCCTGATGTAATAATTTGTGTGCTATAATTAGTTGATTGTAGGATAGTAGTTGTGGTAGTTCTAGCCAAGATAGTTTTTTTAAGGAGTAACAGTGTTGTGTCTGATGTGGACAGTCAGTAGCAAATTTTGCTATATTGTTATAGCATATTTCAAGTTTCTTTAAATCTGTCTTAAGATTAACAAAAACTGGGGAGGTATACAGCAAGGTTGACAGGAGATGGATTTTGGAAATAACAGTCCGAGAAGTATCAGGTATTTTTTGTTACTGTATAAGATACCCATTTTTTATGAACTTTCTTGATTGTTTGCGATATATGTAGATCAAATCTTAGATTATTGTCAATTGTTACACCAAGTAATTTTGCTTAAAGTTCATGGATGATTTTTGTGTAATTGCCAGTAGTAATATAGAAGGTGGTAGGGGTGGGTGAGGATCTAGTAGTTTGGAAGATCATAAGTACTTGCTCATCTAAAAGTCACATCACTGGTAGTACTCCTCAGGGATGTATCCAAGTCCTCCCCACTTCGACATCTACCATTTTTATGTGAACAAAGATACAAAAGGTCTGCGGCTAGCCAGATTTGACTGTGACTCCAAACTGGGTGCTGTTGTTGACTTTTCCATGGATACTCAGCCACCAAGACGGGGCTTGCCAAAAAATGCCTTGCTTAATACAGACATTGTCATTAGAAATGTAGGTACTTTCATCAGCATTGAACTATTCTGCAGTTGTCATGCTTTATTTGTAGTTAGGAGATCCTTCTACCTTTCCTAGTTCATTACAAACGGTACTCAAGGTCCATGGATGTCATAATCCCTATGTATTCTTCCCTCTGCATAGATTACATTGCACTCTAAACATGTTTCTCATCTAGGAAGACTGTAATTTCTAAAAAAAGAGCAAACAAAACAAAAAAGCCTTCCCACATAGAGTAACTGCTCTCAACGTTTCTGCTTCTACATGGTGATCTCTGACCCTTCCGGGCTATGAAAGATCTCCTCCTACTAGACCTCCTTCACCTCAGAAATACTGCTAAGACTAAAAACAGTGGCTCTAAGTACCAACCTGCAGCTTCACTGCAATATAAATAAGAGCTGTTGGAGTTTCCTCACTCAAATAATCCCTGCCTATCCTTGCATATCAAACGTGTAACACATTTTCTTCTTTCAAGCTCTGCTTTGATGGTTCAGTGGGCATCCAGTAATTTACTCCTGGGATAAGCAGAATGGCTGTTGTTGAGTACGTTGACAATTCTACATACTAAACTCTCTTGCATTGCATGGCTGGGCTGTATATGGTTCACCAGGCCACCTGTCTAGTAAGAACCTGTAAACTTTATATTCTGTTCTTATGGTAATTTGGCTACAGAACGATAGTTTTTTCTTACCTTTTCTGTTGGCTGGAGTTTACAGTTGTGAAAAAAATGTCATTGTCCTTTTCCTTTGTCCATTGCGTTTCTTACTTTTGTACCAGTACAGCGTGACTCCATTGTTTTCAGAGTTTCTCTGCAGAAAGCACATCACTCCCACCAGTGTCATGTGATGTTTGCTGTGTCTGCTGTACATGGAAAAGTACCAACTCTTGCATTTTCTTTTGTTAAATTTAACAGTGCAACTAATTACAAATGGCAAAAAGTACTGAAAGACTTCATACTGGTTGAAATGGAAGTAAAAATGTGTCTTCCTCAAACTGTTTCTTTTTCTCAGTCTAAGAAGAAACAACATTCAGAGTATAAGAAGCGCAGAGAGAGAGGAAGAAGAAGAAAGGTAGGGAACTGAGTGTTTCTTCCAAGTAAAGGAAGAGGTAGGAAATTTCTCTGTTTTGCCTATGCACACCACACTTGCATCTCTTCAGGCTTCAAAGATGCCATCAGGTCTCCTCAAAGTAGAACAATACTTGGAAACTCTGTTGCCATTTTTGAGGATTCTTATCCCTTTGGGGCAAGAGTCGTCAGATTCAAAGGTCAGTTCCGCCTTTCTGTCTTCCATGGTGTAAAATATTTTTGTAGTTTCTGTTGATGATCGTCATAGTCAGTGTTGCAGTATTTCATTTATTTGTAGCCATTCAGTCCGATGTGCTTCACATGTGTTCAGTACACTCTCAGTTGATCAGTTTGCTCATGTTTCCAGAGATCCTTTTCTCCTTCCAGTCAGATAAGTATCCCGTTGGGAAATTTACCTACTAATTTAATGTTCAGAAAAGTAAACAATTGCTTGAAGTGTGGGAAGCAAATCCCACATAAAGATTTTTCTCTCGTTTCGTCGGTTCTGCTTGGGGCCTCAACATGACATATCTAGTTATCCTGATTGTGCAAAATTCCATGCAGAAACTCTCAAAACTAGGGCCAAGGTACTTGCAGCCCATATGGAGTCATCATCTTCAGCTTCCTCGGAGACATCACAATCCACTGCTACCGAAGGGCATCCACAGACTGCAGCACACTCTACCGTCATTCCAGAAAAAACTCAGAAAGATGAAAAGACTAAGGATTCTGATGTTTCAGAAAAAGCCCCAACTTCTGCTTTTAAGTCAACAGACGACCTAGGTGAGGTGTCTTTGCAGCCCCCTGGTCAGGTGAGGTCAAGACCCTCTAGCTCAACCTCTTGGAGGCTGCCATGGCTTCCGGCCTGCCTTTGAATGCCAACATGATTTACACATTATTTGGATCTGAGGTCGCTCCCCGGGTCTCTGCTTCTAGCATCTGCACTGTGTCTTACCAAGGAGACTCCTTGTCTTCTCCAACTACCAAGGTCACAACCAAAATTGTGGTCCCACAACTGCATTTTTCCGTCACCCCTGTAAAACGGACAACCAAACCAAAACAAGTCACTTTGTTTACATCACCACAACCTCCAGCCACCTATACTCAGGTCGAAGCCCAAGACTGTTTTAAAATACCTCAGGAGTTGATGGCTTTCTTGAAATCTGGAGATTCATCCCATTCATACACCTCCAAAGTCTCTCCGTCTAAAAGGAGCATGGAAGTGTTTTTTTAAGAAGAGGAAGATTCCTCTAGAGGAGATTTTTTCTGCAGATTGTCCTCTTATCTCTGTCATCCCCTTTCTGCCTCCTTTGATTTCCTTCTTTTCACTCAAATTCAGACAGCTGGGAAGGTAATGCTGTCCTCAGGCATCATACTGCTTGCTCACTGATTAGAAAGACCTGAAGATGGCTCCGACTGAACACTTCTTATACACTGACATCCAGATGTCAGTCACTGTAGTCCATTAGCTAGAGATGATGCAAAGACTCTGGAAGTCAGGCTGGCTGCGAGCTTATGAATGACAGGAGGAATCAAGAATCAGTACTGTAACGTTGATCGACTCAAACATCTGCAGTTATGGTAACTGGGACACAACTGTACTTCACCCTTGGTGCCCAGTGCACAGCTGTCATCTCTCTTAAGTAAGCTGGCATCTTTGTTGTTGGTCCCTCTAGCACTGGTGATTAATATCAGACAAACATCATATTTTTTCCAGTCACTGTTCCAACTACACTGCATTCTGCAACCTCACAAGATGAGCTGGTTCAGGCGAGGGATTCTTTATCAGCTTTTTTGAAATAGATATTTTGATGAACCACAGACTATCCTAAAATTCAGATACTTGCACTATCTATTATAACCAGGTTTTATTGCTTCAGGTCAAATCCTGTGAAGGTTTTTCCTAGTAACAACCTCACAAGATTAGCTGAGCATTTCTTTGCTAGCCTTTTTTGAAGACATGGTTGTTTTGATGAACCACAGAAATATCTAAATTTATGATGTGCATTGAATTTCTCTGCTCTAGTATTTTTCTGTCATCTCTTCTTAAGACAAAGTGCATATAATTATATCTGACCTAAAGTACTGCTACTTAACCGCACCCATTCCTGAATATGCTGCTGTAATATATATATATATATATATATATATATATATATATATATATATATATATATATATAATATTTTTATTTCTTAATTATCTGCTTTATTTGTCCTCACTTTGTATGTAGTGCTGCAAATATTACCAGAGTGTTCAGTATGTTGTACAAGTATTACTGTAAGTAGTTCTTGTGGTGCTGTGTATGTAATGCTGTTAAATGTTATCCATGTATTCTCTATGTTATATATGCACTACTGTTATTTTTTCTGGAGTTTTTCTCAGTGGACCTCTACTGAAAAGAGTTTATTTTGCCCAGTCAGACTTTTCAAGTAAACAAGTGGAGTAAATAATAAAATAAAAAATGTACATGAGCACAAGAGGACCCAATTTAAATTATAGTAATAGGAGGAGTAGAATTCAGGCTTCAGGCTGGCATATTCCTGACTGTGCTGTAGCCATTCTATGCATAAATAGTGGACCAGATGCTGAAATAACTGACCAGAGAGTCCAAGCTCCATCCATTTGACATCTGGGTGAATGTATTGAGACACAGGAACAAGGCAAGTAAATTCTACCAATGATTGTATGCACAGTAGTCAGGCTCAAAGGATGAGTGGTAGCATTTATCCATGTTTCCTGATTCAGCACATTAAAACCAAAATAATTGTACATGTTAGTCCCCATTGAGACAAAATATAATCAATAGTCCCTTTTACTAGTCTTGGGGGGGGGTACCCCTTTCCAAAAACATTCCAGCCACAACATCTAGTTCTTTGAGTACTTCAGTGTAATTAGAAGTCATTCTAGCTGCCCTAATACAATACAGTAAAAGAGACTATTGATTATATATTGTTTCTGTGGGGGACCTTATACAAACCATTATTAGGAGTTGGGTTAGGTCCTATTATGGAAAGCAAGAATGAAGGTAATTTTACTAGATCTAAGGTTTTGAAGTATTGTCCTTATTCACCAATGATCAAAGATGTGATGGTCAAGAATTGGAATATTTTAAGGAGCGATGTGGACATATATAACCATTTAGGGGAATAGTCCAACTTTCGTATATAAAACAGGGGGCAATATAAAGGCTAACTTGGAGAATAATAGGCATAGGAAAAAAACAAGAAGTACTCAAGGTACAAATAAAATGCAGTTCTTGTAATCAATGTGGGTGCATTTATGAAAAAAGTGAAACGCGGCTGGAAAATATTAATATCACTAAGGTTATATTTCATACAGGGAATTGCAGTACAAAAAGTGTAGTTTATTTGGCTATGTGTTTAACCTGCCCGGCATATTACGTAGGGAAAACAGGTCTTTGAAAAACTGAATATATGAACACACCTACGAAATTAGGAAGCAAAATAGAAATAATGCCTTGTACAGGCACTTAGAACATAACACGTCACACCTTTAGATTTACTATTTTTGAAAAGCTGCACATTAACCCTAGGGGAGGTAATGTTAATCTTATTTTAGAAGAAAAAGAAGCAATTTGGCAATCAAAATTAAATGCTTGTAGCCCCCCCCCCCCGGGTCTTAATGATTTTATATCCCTTAAGCCAACTTTAGAGGTTAGGGCATAAAGTGACACGTTTTATATTATATTTATTACATAATTCCATATGGGGATGCACAAGCCAGTGTATTTCTTTGTGCCAGTCCCAAGCCCGGATAAATGGGGAGGGTTGCGTCAGGAAGGGCATCCGGCATAAAATTTTGCCAAATCATACATGCAGACAACAGTACAGAAATACATACTGGATCGATCGAGACCCGGGTTAACAACGACTGCCACCAGTACTGTTGGCCAACAGGGTGCTGGCGGAAATTGGTCTACTGTTGACCGAAGGAGGAGAAGAGAAGAAAGGCATGCCCGAAGGCAGGTAAAGGCTAGGACTGTGTTAGTGAGGGTCAGAACTTTGAATGTTGGCAGTATGACTGATATAGGGAGAGAGCTAGCTGATATGATGGACCGAAGGAAGTTTAGTATATTGTGTGTTCAAGAGACCAGATGGAAGGGGAGCAAGGCTAGGTGTATCAGAGGCAGTTTCAAATTGTTTTATCATGGTGTGGATGGGAGGAGAAATGGCGTAGGCATTATCCTGAAGGAACAGTATTCTAAGAGTGTTTTGGAGGTGAAAAGAGTGTTGGATAGAGTGTTGTTTATGAAGCTGGAAATTGATGGTGTAATGATGAATGTTGTTAGTGCATATGCTCCACAAGTTGGGTGTGCGATGGATGAGAAAGAAAAATTTTGGAGTGAGTTGGATGAAGTGGTGATGACTGTATCAAAGGGTAAGAGACTGATGATTGGAGCAGATTTCAATGGGCATGTTGGTGAAGGGAACAGAGGGGATGAGGAAGTGATGGGTAAGGTGTGGTGTTAAGCAAAGGAATGCAGAGGGTCAGATGGTCGTGGATTTTGCGAAAAGGATGGACATGGCTGTGGTGAATACGTATTTTAACAAGAGGGAGGAGCATAGGGTGACATACAAGAGTGGAGGAAGATGCATACAGGTGGATTATATCTTATGTAGAAGGGCCAGTCTGAAGAAGATTGGAGACTGTAAAGTGGTGACAGGGGAAAGTGTAGTTAGGCAGCATAGGATGGTGGTTTGTAGGATGACATTAGTGATCTAGAAGAGGTGGACGAGTGTGAGGGTAGCACCAAGGATCAAATGGTGGAAATTGAAAAAGGGTAATTGTGAGGTGATGTTCAGGGAAGAGTTAAGACAGGCACTGGGTGGCAGTGAAGTGTTACCGAATAGCTGGGTAACTACAGCAGAGCTAGTAAGAGAGATGGCTAGAAAGGTGCTTGGTGTGATATCTGGAAAGAGGAAGGAGGACAAGGAGACCTGGTGGTGGAATGAAGAAGTACAGGAGAGTATACAGAGAAAGAGGTTGGTGAAGAAGAAGTGGGATTGTCAAAGAGATGAAGAAAGTAGACAAGAGTATAAGGAGATGAGGTGCATGGCAAAGAGAGAGGTGGCGAAGGCTAAGGATAAGGTGTATGAAGAGTTGTATAAAAGGTTGGACGCTAAGGAGGGAGAAAAAGACCTGTACCGATTGGCTAGACAGAGGGACCGAGCTAGTAAAGATGTGCACCAGGTAAGGGTGATAAAGGATAATGAGGGAAACATACTCACAAGCAAGGAGAGTGTGTTGAGCAGATGGAAAGAGTACTTTGAGGGGTTGATGAATGAAGAGAATGAGAGGGAGAGACGGTTGGATGATGTGCAGACAGTGAATCATGAAGTGCAGTGGATTAGCAAGGAGGAAGTAAGGATAGATATGAAGAGCATGAAGAACGGAATGGCTGTTGGTCTAGATGACATACCTGTGGAAGCATGGAGGTGTTTAGGTGAAATGGCAGTGGAGTTTTTAACTAGATTGTTTAATGAAATCTTGGAAAGTGAGAGGATGCCTGAGGAATGGAGAAAAAGTGTTTTGGTACCGATTTTTAAGAATAAGGGTGATGTGCAGAGCTGTAGTAAACTACAGAGGGATTAAACTAATCAGTCACAGCATGAAGTTATGGGAAAGAGTAGTGGAAGCTCGGTTAAGAAGGGAGGTGATGATTAGTGATCAGCAGTATAGTTTCATGCCAGGAAAGAGCACTACAGATGCGATGTTTGCTCTGAGAGTGTTGATGGAGAAGTACAGAGAAGGTCAGAAGAAGTTGCATTGTGTCTTTGTGGATTTAGAGAAAGCATATGACAGGGTGCCTAGAGAGGAGTTGTGGTATTGTATGAGGAAGTCGGGAGTGTCAGAGAAGTATGTAAGAGTGGTACAGGATATGTACGAGGGTAGTGTGACAGCGGTGTGGTCTGCGGTGGGAGTGACGGATGCGTTTAAGGTGGAGGTGGGATTACATCAAGGATCAGCTCTGAGCCCTTTGTTATTTGCAATGGTGATGGACAGGTTGACAGACGAGATCAGACAGGAGTCCCCATGGACTATGATGTTTGCAGATGACATTGTGATCTGTAGTGAGAGTAGGGAACAGGTGGAGGAGACCCTGGAGAGGTGGAGATATGATCTAGAGAGAAGAGGAATGAAGGTCAGCAGGACTAAGACAGAATATATGTGTGTGAATGAGAGGGAGGATAGAGGAATGGTGAGGATGCAGGGAGTAGAGGTGGCGAAGGTGGATGAGTTTTAAGTACTTGGGATCAACAGTTCAGAGTAATGGTGAGTGTGGACGAGAGGTGAAGAAGAGAGTACAGGCAGGATGAAGTGGGTGGAGAAGAGTGTCAGGAGTGATTTGTGGCATACGAGTACCAGTAAGAGTGAAAGGGAAGGTCTACAAGAGGGTAGTGAGACCAGCTATGTTATATGGGTTGGAGACAGTGGCATTGTCAAAAAGACAGGAGTCAGAGCTTGACGTGGCAGAGTTGAAGATGTTAAGATTTGCACTGGGTTTGACGAGGATGGACAGGATTAGGAATAAGTATATTAGAGGGTCAGCCCAGGTTGGAAGGTTTGGAGACAAAGCCAGAGAGGCAAGATTACGTTGGTTTGGACATGTGCTGAGGAGGGATGCAAAGTATATTGGGAAAAAGATGCTAAGATGAAGCTGCCAGGTAACAGGAAAAGAGGGAGGCCTAAGATAAGGTTTATGGATGTGGTGAGAGAGGACATGCAGGTGGTTGTTGTGACAGAGCAAGATGCAGAGGACAGGAAGAAATGGAAACAGTTGATCTTCTGTGGCGACCCCTAACAGGAGCAGCTGAAAGAAGAAGACATAATTCCATATATTTTTAACATTTTAAATACTACATTGGATATTTTGAGTGTTTTAAATATTTTCACGTCGTACATTAATATTAATAGTATTCAACTACAAGAATTGTTTGATCTTTGTTTATAGTTAACTCAGGGGTTATTATGATGTGATTTTTTTTATGGCTTTTAGAATTATTATTTTATTATTTGTTGTTAGATTACATCATTTCTTTTTTTCAGTTCCTGTGGCTATAAAAAGTTTTTGAAAAGCATGTTACATTTGAATCTGATGAAGTCTTGTCAAACAAGATGAAAGCACTTATTCTATTTTGTTTGTGGGAATAAAGTACTTTTTACATCATTTAAGGGAGTTTTTATGGTCTAATATTCATCCAGCCCGACTTGCAGAGGTGTTTTATGTTATGAAAACTACCAGAAGTAAGAATGTTTTTCTTTTGGTGAACCCACGCTTGTAACGGTTATACTGTTTGTCCTAAAATTTGTAATGCCAGCACTTATTAGAGTATTTCATGATAGGTGCCGAGGTGGCATAGATGTTAAGTGCTGTTGCTTTACAACACTTATTTCTGCAATTCATTTACCATCTTGGTGCTGTCTTGTCTTCTGTGCCATCTGTTTGTCCTGCCTGTGCCCATGTAGCTTTTCACTTTGGTTTCCACTCACTTTCTAAAGAGATGCACACAAGGGAATTAGTCTTCTCCATTGTCTGTAGGTAATGTGCTTGTTTTGTGTGGTGTGTGTGTCTGTCTGTGTCTGTGTCTGTGTGCGTGCGTGTTGCGATGGACTGACCTTCCATCTAAAACTAGTTTTAGCTATACACTGTGTTGATTACCAGGACAGGCTCTGGCCTTGATGATTTTGAGTAGGATAAAAGTGTTATTGGAAGCTGAATAAATGCATGAACATAACTGGCCATTTTTTTTTTGTCAAATCCAGTCCAACTTGTTGTTTTGTAAATTGGTATATACAAAGTGTGCTTTTAATTAAGATAGCAAGATGTTTCATTGCAGTGATAAAATTTGTCAGTTTGTTAACCCCACTAGCTGAAAAACAATGAAAAGTTGACAGTCACAAACACTTGTTTATGTTGTTCTGTAGTAAACTGAGAAAAATAGCACTGTTTTAGTTTCTTATTTTGTAAGATTCTGTATTAGGAGACTTTTACTCATGCTGTTTAATATCTCAAACAAATGCATCTCTGCCTATTTTTTAACCAGGAAAGTGCATTGATCACATATGCCTGTATTCATAGGTGGCTTTGTTAAATAACTTTTTTAAATGTGGGCAGTGTATGAGTGTTCACCGAGGAGCTCAAATATAGTGTGTGGAATGAAGCTTGTTAACAGCTCTTAGCCTTTACCCTCCTTGATGTGCTGTGAAATGTTTAATCAGAATTCGAACAATCTTTTGTAAATTTTCATTTAATGAACAGCATTGAAATGAATTACCGGTTCCAACGTTGGTCTGTGTTATGTTTATCTCTTTCAGTGCCAGATAGGAGTGTTGCCACTTGGGACTGGGAATGACTTGGCCCGTGTGTTGGGGTGGGGTTCTGCATGCGATGATGATACACAGCTCCCGCAGATATTGGAGAAACTTGAAAGGGCTAGCACAAAGATGTTGGACAGGTAAGTAATAGTTTATGAAGAGGAAGCAGGCAGAGTATAGTTTGTCTTTTGACATTGCAAAAAATGTTATCTAATCAGCAGATGGGGAGTGATAACACTGAGAAATGAATGGTGTGGCGGAATTATATTTTTAAGATTGTGTACTGGGGTGGCTGGTGACTTGGGGACTGGTTAAAAAAAAGTCAGTCAGACTTGAGGTGAGCTGACTACAAAGACAGGTTTGGGTTCCAAACCCTTCATAGATTTTCTGCTGCCAAGCTGAGCTCTTCTGTATGGGCTTTAGAGGATTGGCTGTTCTATTGCTAGGCAGATAAGTTCCCCTTGTGGGAAAAAGTTCCAATTAAGACTTGTTTTGTTGTACTTTCCTCTTAAGGAAGATTATTTGTAACCTAGATGTTTGTGCTTGAATGGATTGTCACAAAACATAACTGTACTTTTAAAAACAGGAACTCACATTTTTCCTGTCACTTTGAAAAGTTGTTTCAAGTAATTGAAAAACATTTTTTTTCCTGTGGAGAATTTCTGTTTATTTTTACTATTTGGTGCTGACAAAATTTTTTTTTTTTTTAAACTGTGCTTTCGTGTGGAAAACTACTTTTAAAGACTTAACATTTTTACTGGCTCTCACTGTTTGCTGCTTTTGTTTCCCCCAGGAAAGAGTCACCATTTTTGACTTGCCTTTCCAGCTGCAAAAAGAAAAAAGTTAAGAAAACAGCCCATGCTGCCACAGTAGGCTACCAGTTTGCTTCAGCTACACGTGGGTGACCATGCTTTATACATATCTTGTTAGAGCACCCTTTTTTTTTTTTTTTTTTTTTTTTTTTTACCCCGGATCCCTCTTGTGCAACACCTACAGACACTATGGACCAGGGGTTAGTCAGGCTGTTGGGGGTCGCTTCAGTGGGCAAAGGAGAGCCACTCTTGTTAGTCCTGGGAGAGGGAACAGGCAAGGCTTCCTTGTTTAGTCAAAATGTGTCCATCCCCAGGGAAGCTGCTCCCACCATTAATAACACTGTTGACCCTATTTTTCCTGTAAAAAAGAAACAGGAAATTAAACCTATATCTACACTTCTTCAAATTTCCATAGATAGGAGTATTTTACTGGGTTTGGCTCAGGGTTTGATTCATGCTGTTGATCCTTCTTATAAGGTGGTTTCTGGTAAGAGAAAGAGGGGCACTTGTTTTCCTAAAGACTGTCAAGATTCTGAATCTAGACAAGAAAATGACGGGACGAATACAGGGTTTTCTCCACAGTTTTCTGATTCAGACTTGGAGGACAGCTCAGTTTGAGACTCTTTCTCTGTGGGTGTTTGTCTTTCTCTGACACTGTTTTCAAAATGTGCCAGTTTTCAGTGGGAGAACTCTGAGGTTTCTCAGTTCCTCACAAATTCCTATGAGCTCTTAGGGAGGGAATTTCCAGAACCTTCACCCACTCCCCAAGTTCCGTCATCTGTGGACGTTGAGTGTCACTGCCAGCAGTTTCCCTGATAGTCAAGTCTGCTGACCCTAAAAACGACAGATAGCATGTATAAAGTTTGTCAGTCTTTTATGTTTTTATACATTTTCCCATACCCGACCCAGTGGCTATAGCTTTAGTTAATCCTACTGCTGCTAAACATTTGGTCATTTCCATTTGTACTCTTTCTAACAAGGATGGGAAGATCATTTGTAAGTATGGGGAAAAAGTGTTTACTTCTGCAACTTTAATTTTCAGAATTTTGAATTGTCAGGCTCATAGGTTAAAGTTAATTCTGACTAATTGTGAAAGTATGAGGAATGTTTTGTCTGCAGTTACTTCTTGTGAAGAAAATCTGATTTAAATAATTTATTTTTTCCATTGTACAAGCCACTGCTCACTGTTTCCAGTATGTGTATGACTCAGTTGATCCTTCTTCTGGGGCTATAGCCATTGGTATTGTTTTGAGGAGGTTTACCTGGCTACATTCTCAAAACATGTCAGATGATGTGAAAAACAAGATTTTAAATTCTCATTTGGACAGAGATTTAGTTTTCAGACCCTGTGCAGCAGAAGTTATCAAAAAGTGTGATGAAAGGGGATATGTTGATACAGGAAATCTCTTAAGATTTTTCAGCCATCCTTTTCCAGATTTTCTAAGGAAATCTCTAACCCTCCTCTAATTTTGCCAAAAAACAAAATAAATAGTCTCAACAAAATGGTGGCAAACAAATGTTTAAGAATAAATGGCGTAGGGGTCCCAAAAGGAATTCAGGAACCCCCCCTTCATAACCAAGGACAGTTCAACCAGACAGAATGACTATTTAAGTGAACTTTTCCCCTCCCTCCCACCCTGGCAGTCCCTTTTCCCCTCCCTCCCACCCTGGCAGTCCCTTTTCCCCTCCCTCCCACCCTGGCAGTCCCTTTTCCCTTCTCTCCCACCCTGGCAGTCCTTTTCCCTACCACAAAGTCAGAATTTTCACTTTTCTGTTTGGAAACAGATAGTTTCAGACAAATCAGTTCTGAAGATCATTCATTATTGTTGCAGTTGACAGTGGGAGAAAATCCATCCTTTTCAGTGGGTAATTCCTCATCTGTCAGACCAGACTATTTTATTTCTCTCCGTCCTTCAATATATGCTGTCCCAGGGAGTGAATCAATTCCTCCCTCCCAGGTCACAAAAAGTTTTTATTCAAGGATGTTTTTATTGCCAAAGAAAGAAAATGCTTGGAGTCCATTTCCGGGTCTTTATTTCCTAAATCTGTTTGTGATATTGTCCAAGTTCAAAATTATGTCACCTCAGAACCTGTTACCTCTTCTTCCTCATACAAGTTTCCTGGTTACACTAGATTTAAAAGATGCTTATAATCACATCCTTAATCATCCATACTTCAGGCGTTTCGTAAGATTTTGTGTGTCTGGATCACATTATCACTCTTCTGCCTTACCCTTTGAACTATACTCTGCAACATGAGTGTTAACAAAGTGCTTAGCTCCAGTTATAGCTCATAGGGTTTCCGCATTTTCCATATTTAGATGACTTGCTTATTTTTGCAAAGTCTTTTTCAAAGTGTCAGGAATCTCTCACTTGGGCGAGAGATCTCATACACAGGCTGGGAATCCAAGAGAATATTCAGAAGTCTGAAGACTCCTTCACACAAGATTGTGTTCCTGGGATGTCCTATCTAAATCTATTAAAAGGGTTTCTCACACTGACTTCTGTCATTGCAAGGGAGTACCTCAGGATTTTGGGTCTCATGGCAAGAATGATTTTCATGATACCCCTGGCAAGATTCCACATGAGAAAGCTACAATGGTAACTGAAGTCTCTTTGGTCCCAGCACCAGCATTATTTGTCTTATGTCCTAGTGCTTGGGTTTGTCAGATGAGAAATCACCAAATTGCTCTAAGTCCTGGTCTCCCCTTCTCCCCTCCCTGCTCCAGAGTGGTCAGTCACCACTGATGCCTCAGACTTTGCCTGGGAAGCAGTTTCAGGAGGGTTAAAAGAGCAAGATGCATGGAACAACAAGGATAAAAGCAAGCATATAAATACAAAAGAAATATTTGCCCTGATCAAGGCACTCAACTCTATAAATTATCATTGGTGCCCCGGACCTCTTCAAGAAGTTTCAGGCAATACCACAGCCATGTGGTACATCAACAGGCAAAGGGGGACCAGGTCCTATCCTGTTTGTAGGCTAGCCATGTTAGCTTGGGATAAAGCTTCACAGCACAGTCTCACTGTACAGATATCCTACATTTTATCAGAGCAAAGCTGGTGTTATACAAACTGAGCATGACAAGGTCAGACCTACACAAATGGAAACTACATCAGGGGTCTTCCAAAATTTGATCCATTTGTGGAGAGTTCCTCAAGCAGACCTATTTGCCTCCTTTTTGAACAATCAGTTGTCAAGATTTTGCTCTAGGATTCCAGGCAAGAAGGCCTGGAAGACCAATACCTTTTCCTTTCCTTGGACAGGGATGTTCCTGTATGCTTTTTCACCCTTTTCACTGATGTCCATGGTACTTCTGATTATTCAAAAGGAATCCTCCACAAAATCATTTCAGTGACTGGCTTCTGATCCAAGCAACAGTAGTTTTCCCTTTGTTTGATCTGGACAGGGGCAAGTACCACAGACTTCCTCACACTCTGAATCTACTCAATACAAGAACAAGGATGTTTGATACACCCTGACCCCAATCAACTTCAGATGACTCCCTGGATGATAGGGTCTTAATTTCCTTTAGGCACCTGTTTATGGAGATCATGCAATAGGTACTAATGGAGGCAAGGTAGCTGTTAATAGAAAATCATATATTAGCAAATGGAAAAAGGTTTTCTAGTTGTGACAACAACATAACCAGCACCCATTCAGTGTTAGTTGTACTCTGATTTTACAGTATGTGTGTGAGTTATTATCCCATTGCCTTTCTTAGTTCTTCATTAAGGTTCACTTATTCATTTCAGCATGTCTGCCTCCTCTGTCAGTGCATTCTCATGTCAAAATGTTTTTGAAAGGGGTTTTGCATAAGAGGCCTTTAATAAACCCCTCTTCTTTGGGTCTCAGTTTTGTTTAGAGAAGCTAACACTTGTGCCATTTGAACCAGCTGATCTCACTGACTTGAGATTCGTAACATGGAAAACAGTTTTACTGATTGCTTTGATATCTGCAAAAAGAGTATCTGATTTGAAAACTCTTATGGTAACTCAACCTTATATCATTTTCTACTTGGACATGGTTTCTTGAAAACTAATCTTCCTTTTATGCCTATACTGGTATCAGAGTTTACTTTAATTCAAACTGTCCATCTCCCCATTTTTCTTTCCTCACCCCAAAGCTGAGGGAGAAAGGTATGCCATACTTTGGATGTCCACAGACAGCTGATTTACTTTCTTGATGGAACTAAATCTTAAAGATCTTCAGATTAAGTGTTCATTTCTTGTGAAGGTAAGAAGGGACAGCCTGTGTCAAAAGAGACAATTCCCAAATGGTTGCCTCAAGCTACTACCTTTTGTTATACTCAGTACAGCAAAATATTCCAGGCAGAGTTAAGGACCACTCTACTAGGGCCTTGGCTTCATCTATGGATTTTTGGAAAGAGTTGGATTCTAAAAGTGGTCTAGAAGCAACAATTTGGTGTTCTATACATGCATTTACAAAGCATTATAAGCATGATTCCTTCTCTAGATCTACATCAGGCTTTACTTGGGCCCATTCTCCAGGGTCTCCTGGACTCTACCCCTTCCACCTCCCATATTTTATTATTTATTTTTTTATTGTATTTTACATTTGTTAACCAGGTAGATTCCGGCTGGGCAAATAGCCTGTTTTCAGTGGTGACCAGGGTAAATAAGTTCCATAACAATAGTACAAAAAGATTACAAAAAATTTTAAAAGATTTACAAACAATATACAAAAGTTTGACAGTTGCCAACGATCACAATTTACAAAAAGGGAATGTAAAACAGAAAACATTGCATTTCTTAAGCCTTACTACCATACCTCGCAACCATACCGAATTACTCTGTTATTACTGAGTTTTTTGGTCCAAATAATGGGGTGCCATGATTCCCAAGTGGCACCCCTTCATTTCTGACTTTTCCCAGCTTTTTTTAATTGTTTTATTTTTAATTTTTTCCTGTCTTTTTTAAGCTGACGTCATCACTTGTGCAATGATATCAGTTCCGTCGAGGCTACCAGCCTGTCGGAATTGAACTCAGACCCAGTGCACAAATTTCTGGCTGACTGGCTGGCTCTGAATGCATTTCCACTGAATCTGTAAGCGGGAAACAGTCATTTCAAATGGATTGCGAGCATTATTTGGTATTATCTGCGAGCATGACCTTCTCTTTTGAGTTATTCAAATGGATTGTGAGCGTTTTTTGGTATTAACCTGACTGAAGTAGAAAACATTTTTACTATTTATTCTGTGAGGAGAGGATTCTGAAGTAGAAATGCTGTGTGTGTGTGTGTGTGTGTGTGTGTGTGTGTGTGTGTGTGTGTGTGTGTGTGTGTGTGTGTGCCTCCAGTGGTGGCTAGAGGTACTCAGGCTCAAACCCTGTACATTGAGCCTAACGTCCCTAGCCGCCACCACTTGTGAATTTATGCCTTATATTTTTTTATCTGTTCCTCATAAAATCTGTGGTTTTCAGGATTTTTGTGGCAAATCACTAAAGGATTGAATTCACTAAATTACAGGTGTTTGAATTTAAGACTTCATATTCTTCAGAAAATAAATGGTAACACAAAATCTTTTATTCTAACAATTTTCTAAGTTTATAAGATCAGCATTAGAAATTTGTCCCAGTTTTGGGCCTGCATTCCCCCATTATTGGCTTTGTCCAGTTTTTTTGTGCTAAGAAGTTGAGAGCTATGGTGAGAAGTGAGAACTGAATTCACTAAACGATAGCCATTTAATTTTCAGTCTTCCTATCTTTCAGGAAACTGCTGATTTGGCATAGTGGTATGTTGCTCTGACTGTAGTGCACAGTGTCCTGGGTTCAAGACTTGGCAGTGAAATGATTTGTGGTAACACAACATTTTATTCTAACAACTTTCCAAAATGTTTGCCCCCCCCAAAAAAAATGAAATTGAAAATAAGTGCGAGAAGCTGTGCAAGATGCCTATGGCTTACACTACTGTAATTCTATATATATATATATATATATATATATATATTTATTGTGTGGGCGCGGAAGTAGACTTTTATGATTGGCATGTTCTGATGTTCTGAATTGGGCAGTTTTGTCATTATTGGTTCATGCATTTAGTTTCATTGCCTACTGGAAAAATGTTCAAACAATAAGTTTAAAATGCACTGTGTTTAACAAGTGTGCTGTATTATACAAGCAATATAATTTAATAAATATTATACAAGGAATATAATTTAATAAAGTCAGAAAGGTGCATCAAAGAATGCATGTATGTTTCTTGTTTTATGTGCAAGGGGCCAATGATTTGAAAACAGCCCAAAGGTAATCTTTATCCACCACTGGCCATATGCATTTTCTTTGGATGTGGTGTGTGGGTTTCAATGCTGTTTCAATGAATGTGAGTTTCAAGAGCAGAGAAGTTTTAATGCCAAGTCTATTTTCATTGAGAGACAGTATTGCTTTGTTTAGCAGATGTTTATTAGTGTTTGTGCATTGTGCTATAAAATGTAAAAATAAAATCCAAATAATCATTGTAGAAGTAAAGCAGTATGTACACATTAGTGTTTATGGTAAATGGGGTGAAATAGACAGGTAATGGGACATTGGAATGGCTGCAGGGGGACTCTGGTGCCATATTTTGGTTGTCCTTCAGTTTGCGTTTTAAAGTTGGTGTCCCACAATCCCATTGGAGTGGGTGGGTTATATAGTTATGTATGCAAATTTGATGTTCATCAGCATGCAGATTTGTACCCATTTTTCATGGGCCTTGTCCAGATTTTTGATGTTTCCAGGTTGAGAGGTATGCTTACTACAGACAGTAATATGAAACTCATTAGATATATAACTAAAAACCATAGAGGTATTTTCATTTGGTAGAAGTAAGACAAGAAGATAGGATAGAAAACATTTTTGAAGGCATGAGAAACTAGCCAGGAGTATTATAGGAGCATGGCCATTGTTGAGTAAAGTATTCTTTTAGGAGTTTTTTGAAGCTATGACGATCTGTGCTTTTTAAGATATTCTGGGGTAGTAGGTTCCACTGTTTCACTACTTTGAAGGAGAAGAGAGAGTCATCAAAGTAGTTATGGGACTTTGTAACCTTGAGTATAAGTTTATCAGATGATCGAAGGGTCCTGGGGTTTGTATTTAGTTGCACTAAGCTGGAGAGTGCAGGGCAGTTTTCAGGTTTGTGGATAATACTGTGGGCAGTGGTGAGCTGATTGAGCAATAACAGATTGAGAAATTCAAGTCAGTGTAATTTTTGAAGAGCAAGGCAGTGATGGGTCCTGTTGGGTATATTAGCAACAAATTTTGTTATAGCAGGAATCTAGTAGATGTAAATCAGACTTGTGCAGGTTAGTAAAAAGTTGAGAACAGTAGAGAAGAGTAGATAGGAGGTGGGATCTGGCTGTGACTAGTCCTGCATTTTGAGTAAGGTAAGGTTTGGCCCACTATAGAGCACTAATTTTGATGTGAACTTTCTTTTTGAGTGATATGTGTTTATTGAACGTTAAGTTGTTGTCTATCATGACACCAAGTAGTTTTGTTTGGTTAACTGGTTCTATTATAGTGCCATTAGTGGAGTAGATGGAAAGAGGAGTGGTTTTGCTTTGGTTTTCCTTTTAGATAAGATCATTAATTTTGTTTTGTTTGAGTTTAGGATGAGTTGAAGTTCATTTAGGTAATTTTCAATATTTAGAAATTACTTTTGAAGTTTATCATGGAGTTCTTGGGGTGTGGGAGCAGAGCAAACAAGAGTAGCATTGTCAGCATATTGAATGATAGAAGCAGATTTAGTGGCAGTGTTTAGACAATTTCTGAATATAATAAAAAGGAGAGGGCAAAGGTTGGAACCTTGAGGAGCCCCAATAGAGACAGGGAGGAGTGTGAAGAGTTTATTATTCCATTTAGTTGCCTGTTGTCGATTAGTAAGGTAGCTAAAGAACCAGTTGAGAGCTGTAGAGTTGAGGTTGAAAGAGGCTAGAGTGTTGAGTAGTAGTTGGTGGGATACTGAATCAAAAGCTTTGGACATATCAAGGAATATAGTAGAGACTATTTGTCCATTGTTTTGGAGGAGGTTGATGTAGTTAGTGAAACTTATGAAGGCTATGGAGGTACTGTGTTTTGGCTGGAAGCCATGCTGTGAACTAGATAAGAGGTTATTTGTAGTGAGGTGGTCTAGGAGCTGCTTATGGATGCATTTCTTTAAGATTTTGGCTAGGGGTGAGAGAATGGCAATTGGCCGATGATTAGAGAGATCTTTAGATGTGCCTCTCTTGTGGAGGGGTATGATATGGGATATTTTCCATAGTATGGGGACATATTGTTTTGCGATGGAATGAATGATTGATTAGGAGAGGTACGGGATAGGCGATGGAGCTTGCAGCAGTTTTTAAGAAGTCATTAGGGAGTCGGTCAGTTGCTAGACAGGTAGGTTTTAGTTTTGATAAGGAGTTTTTTTAATATAAGAGGTTTGTATGGGTTTTAAAGAGAAGTAGTTTGGTTTAGAGTTAGTAGAGGTAGGCACTGTTAGTGATTGGTTAGATTTGTTGTTTAAAAGTGAGGTGATAGTTGTGATGAAATGAGAGTTAAATTGGGAAGCTGTACATTCGGTGCGATTTATTGTCGATGGTGCAGGGGTAGAGATTTTGCCAGGGTTAAGGAGGTAGTCAAGGTTTTGTGGGTTATCCGTGTTTTGCTGACTAGCTAGAAAATAAGATTTTTTGTCAGATAATATTTGCTTCTTAGTTGTTTTTTAAGAAGTTTAGCATCTTTGGTTATCCAAGGTAGGTTTTTGGCTTTGGAGCAAATTTTTCTTGTTGGAGTGAGGTTATTAAGGATGTTGAGGAAGGTATCATTAATATATTGTACAGCTTGGTCTAGGTGACATGATTTTAGAGGTGACCAGGGGAATTTAAGATGGTGGGGAAAATTTATTTTGTTGCGTATGTGTTTGAAAATGACATTACAGGAGGAATGAATGTGTCTCCTTAGAAGAAAGGTAGGGGAGTGATCACTGAGAGAATTGGAGATGCACCCAGCCTGGTGGGGAAAGTTGGGCTTATTGGTTAGTATCCAGTCTAGAATAGATTCTTTCTTAGTGTGTTTATGGATTCTCGTGGGGAAGTTTATAGTTTGGATGAAATTGAATAAATTGATAAAATTGGAGAGGTTGTCAGATGAGCAGGATAGCCAATCCAAGTTGAAATCACCTAGCACTATAATTTCTTGGTTGAACCACCAAGAATGATGCCACAATATGAAGACAAGATGATCAATTTCAACAATTGGCTTAAGTACTGGTGTCATTCAAAGGGGATCCAATGCCTGCCAGCTTCGGATGATATGCTCGACAAGCCGCGATGCTTCGCTAGGGACGGCTTGCACCTGTCAACCCTGGGCTTTCGGATATTGGCAAAGGCTCTTGCTACCCCCATAGTGTCTTTTTTAGGCAAGGCTCAAAAGACAAACCCACCTCCATTGGTATCACAAGGGATAAGAAACTAAGAGTAATGCTACTCAACGCCAGAAGTCTAAACCTCAAGATGCACGCACTCGAAACTCTCCTTAGCATGGAGAACATCGATATCTGTGCAGTAACAGAAACCTGGTTCAGGGCTCCCGAGAGCACCCCAGCACTACCAGGTTATACCTCATACCATGCTTTTCGGCCCCAAAACTTGGACCGAACCACAAAAGGAGGGGAGTGTCGATATTCATGAAAGATACCCACACCTCCAGGTTGGTGGCAAAGCACGAAGCATCAGAGACTATCCATGTGCAACTAACAGTGGGTAAAAATGCCTTCCAGTTTATAGCCCGCTACAGACCACCCTCCCAAACCCAGGAACCCCACTCGGCCTTCCTGAGAACACTGGAAAATATGAAGGTCTCTCCAAACACCATTATATTGGGCAACTTCAACTACCCAAACATAGACTGGGAGCATTACTCTAGCTCCAACACCCTACCCCAAAGGTTCCTAGAATTTATAAACTCAAATGCTATGGAACAACTTTTTACCACTCCCACAAGAGGGGAAAACATACTGGACCTGATCATCACCAACATGGGGACTCTATGCTCCAGACCAGAAGTGTATCCCTCACTGGTAAGATCAGACCATAAACTATAATCTCACTGGATATTCACATCCCGACCCCACCCCCTGCCCAGAAAACCACAGTGAGAAACTTCTCTAAAGCAAATTTCATACTCCTCAAAACTGAGGTGGAATCCTTCAAAGCCCCCGGGCCTGTGGAAAATACGGCCCAGACCGCAGAATCCGTTATAAACGCATTCTATGAACACCTTCAGGAATGCATGGATCATGCGATCCCAAATAAAACCAAGACCCAATCCTCCAAAGGCAGACGTCCTGTCTGGTGGACCCCAGCCATAAACAAACTATACAATAGAAGGAGGAAGCTACTAAATGATAGAGCAAAATCCCAAAAAGGGAAGGCATCACTGATCAGTATTAGCAAAAAACTACGGGCACACATAAAATTGTCTAAGGCCAGCTTCGAGAGAAAAATTGCACAGGACACTAAGGATAATCACAAGGCTTTCTTTAGTTATGTTAGGAACCTGGGTGGTAATTCCCAGATATGCTCAGAATTAGTCCAAAATGACAAAAAATACACCGAACCCACAGACATTGCCAACATCCTAGCTGACAGGTTCAGCAAACTCCCAAAAGGGCAAATATCTATCCCAGCAGAGTGCTGCCCCCCTGACATCTCTGATGCTCGGGTAAGAGCCGCCCTCTCCAAAGCAAAAAACACAGCATCAATGGGACCAGATGCTGTCCCGGGCTGCGTCCTACATGAACTCCAAGAAGACCTAAACCCAAACATAAAACTACTGTTCAATCTCAGCCTTACTACAGGATATGTGCCCAAAGAGTGGCGTACAGCAACAGTGGTCCCTCTCCATAAAGGTGGTCCCTCAACGGATCCTGGAAACTATCGCCCCATAAGCCTGACTAGCTTGGTCTGCAAAGCTATGGAAAGGATCATCATGGACCTCATAAATAAAGATATTGGGGACCTACAAACACTGGATCCTACCCAGTTCGGCTTTGTTAAGGGCAGATCCTGCCTCTTAAACCTGGTTGATTTCTTTGAAACAGTCACCAAAGCCATTAACGAGGGGAAGGTGGTCCACACAGCCTACCTGGACCTCGCAAAAGCCTTCGATACAATACCCCACTCGGGCATTATAGATAAGCTCACCAGCTTAAATATAAACCCCTATGTCACTAGATGGATTGCAAACTGGCTCAAGGACAGAACCCACATGGTTAGAATTGCTGGAGCCATGTCAGACTCCAAACCAGTTACAAGTGGAGTCCCACAAGGCTCAGTCCTGGGACCTCTCTTGTTCGGTATATATTTCTCGGAGGTACAGGCCAACACGGAAGGACTGTGGCTGACCAACTTCGCAGATGACTGCAAACTGGGTGCCATAATCGACTCTCCAGCCAACACAAGCATCCTCCAAAAGAGCCTCATGGAAACAGACAACTGGTGCCAGAGCCATGGCCTCAAGCTAAATGCCAAAAATTGTATAGTCATCCCCTTTGGCAAAAACAAAGTGCCCACAAATTACCACATAGGTGGTAATCCATTAAGTACAGAAGAAGTAATTAGGGACCTGGGGACCCAAGTTGATAGCAATCTCTCATTTGACAACCATGTGGCCAAAGTGGTTAGAAAAACATTTTATATAGCCCACCTAATCATGAAGGGATTCACATCTAGATCAGGGGAGGTCATCGTGCCTCTTTACTCATCCCTCATCAGGCCCATAATTGAGTACAATGACCCTTTTGGGATGTACCTTACCAGACACCTGCAGCAACTGAAAATACCCCAAAAGTACCTCACCAAGAGGATCAAAGGGCTCAAACAGATGCCATATGCTGCCCGGTTAAAGAAACTCCAGCTCTACTCAGTGGCATACCGCCTGTTCAGAGGCGATCTGTGCCTGACGTATAAAGTCATGCCCAACCTGGAATTAATGGACATGCTGCACCTCAGAAAATCCAAATCCCATCGAGCTACGCGCTCGAGAGACTTGAACCTCAGCACTGAAATAAATAGGACATGCTGGCGGGACAGATTCATAACCCAGAGGCTCCCTTCACTCTGGAATAAAATCCCAGTCCAGGTTAGGCAGAGTCCCTCATTGACTCTCTTCAAGAGGAATCTTGATGAGTGGATGGGAGATCATAGGTTTACCCCGGGTATCACTTCTGTGTCACTGTTAGACAGAGGCACAGTATACTAACCTCGAAAAAGGGCATAGCAAAATAAATTTAAAATGGGTGGCGAAAGCCAATCACATTCTGGCTAGGCTTATAAATGCCCTAGGGCAGATAGCCTAGTATGAACCTATGAACCTATGAACCTATGAAAGTAGAGGATGCCCAAGATAGAAGACTTTCAGTGGTAGGTAGGTGGCAATAATTATGATGGTTTTATGTGGATTTACTTCAGATCGGGTGGTTAGAATTTCTGCTTCTGATAGATCTGGGGAAGTACAGATTAATTTTTCACTTTTGAGGAAATTTTTATACATGATGGTAATGACTCCACCATGCTTGTTCAGCCTATCTTGTCTAATAACATTATAACCACTTGTAAGTATTTCTCATCTGTAATGTGGGGTTTTAGCCATGTCTCTGTAATAATTACTATAGGAGGGCTGCATGAAATTCACTAGTTTTTTGTGATACTTCTGAGGTTAAAATTAGTTATGAGTAAGTCTGAGTTGGAATTTTTTAGGGGAAGAAGGTGGAGGGTAGTATTAGCAGGTGTAGTGGGTGTTATTGGGTGGGGTGGGAGTAGCTGTGTGGGTCCTGGGTTAGGATGCATGTCAGCTTGGAATTTGATTTCTGTTAGTGAGTGTAGAAGGAGAGAGAGTTTGAACTTGTATATTAGTTGAAAGAATTCTGGATAGAAGGAGGGTTTGGGGGTGTGGACATATTTATAGTGAAAGAGCAATATGTTAGAGTTAGTGTAGTGGTTAAAACAGATGTGAAAATGGATATTTGGTTTTGTATGGTATGTAATAGTGGGGAGTGTAGGAGAGGGGGCAATGTGTTATGTTTGATGTGGTGAAGGTAGTGGAGTGGGAGGTTAGGTAGAGTGTAATAAGTAGGAGAGAGTTGCTCAAAAGAGTGGTGATAACTGACATGGTGAAAGAGTAGGGAAATAGGAGAAAAATACGGGTAGGTAGGTGTCTGCAGTTTAGTAGAGAGAGAAATGTACTGATACAGTGATGTGGAGACAGTGTTATATGAGACAGTAGGGGAGAACGTGTTATATGAGGGAATGAAATAATGCCTAAAATAAGTATATTTTAGAACTTAAAAAAGTAACCCAACATACTTTGCAGAGAAAAAAAAGATCCTGCAAGGTGAGAGATAACAGAGCTGAATGATGAGCGATTTTTGTTGCAACCGTTTATTCAGTATGCAGGACTTTTAAACAGTACACTGGCAGTATGGAGACGAAAAAGACTAAGCTTGGCTGTTATCTGAGGAGAGAAACAAAAGATAGATGGAGGTATTTTAGAGAGGACAGGACGAGCACCTCAAACAATATAAACACAAACTGTTGAGACTACCACATTAGCTTTCACTGTAGCACAGTAATTCAAATGCAGTGCAACACAAAATGTAGCTTTAAAATGTCGTTAAAGCTAACAATAAATATACTTAGAAAAAACATAGTTAATACAGATGTACAAACAGGCTGAAAACATTTGTTACATTCCTCTGAACGTAGCAGAACACATGGCCACAGCTAGACAGCAGGCTATTTATTACACCTGTTGCAGTGAGCATTATATACTAAAGCATAATTGAAATCTATGACAAAAAAAATTATGAAGTCACTAAGAAGAGGTAAAACAGTTAGCAAACAATAGCATTAACCAGTGGATAAAACATACAGCAACATAGCTTGGTCCACTGTGAGACAGCTAAAACTACTGGAGTGGAATCAGGCATAAAGGTATATAGTGCAGCATTTACAATTAGTGAGTCTTAAAACACAGAGCAGACATCTAGCCAACTAGTCTAAATAGTTGTAATCACAAAATTGCTTGAACCAGGCATAAAGAATACAGTGCAGCATTTACATAATGAGTTTTAAAACACAGAGCAGACCTCTAGTCAAGAGGTCTAAATAGCTGTAATTACAAAATTATTTGAACCAGGCATAAAGTATACAGTGTAATAAGTTAGGGTAATTACCCATGTAGCTACTGCAGTAGTGACCAAATATGATGAATATAATACAGGTGTTCTTCATGTTTCACTGTTGCAGCCCTCAGTTGGCCCGAATACCAGAGGCGTAGTATTTCTGCTTCAGTTGCTGTCGCTCCAGGACTAACGTCAGGTTGTCAGGGCTATAAAAACAGGCAGCAGACGCCATTACATTAGTCTTTCTTAACGAGGAGCCCAAAGCAGAAGCAGTTCACATGAGTGCCAGTCGGCCGCTATCTGAGTTTTTCATTTCCGAATTGAAATATCAGCAACATACCATGGAACTCCTCAAACAAAAAAATATCTTCTTTCCCTGCTTGTGCAGAAAATAGAGTTACAAGAGTTAATGCATTCTGCAAGTCAAGTTACTAAGCACACCTTACAATGTGGTTTTGATGCCCTAGAAGCATCTTGTAGGGCAGCAGTTACTGGTTCTGTACTTAGAAGACATGCTTGGCTTAAGGAACAGACCTTGCCAGACCATGTCAAATCCAAATTATTGGATGCACCCTTGCACAAAGACAACTTATTTGGCACCAAGGCAGAAGAGGTCCTAAAACAGATGGAAGAAAAAGCTAAATCTGTGCAGACAGTTAGATTTCTTACAGGTCCAGCCACTGAGGTTCAGGAGGCATTGCCTCTCCAAGCACTGGTCCCTTTCCTGCCCCGGTCAGCTCAGCCCAGACCCAGGGGAAGCAGACCCCCCAGACAACAGCCCCAGGGAATGCAGAGATCTAAGCAATGGAGTTAGTCCTCTTCAAAACCAGGTAGTGCAAAGCCACCCTCTTATGGTAAGAGCTCACAATGACTTTACACTTCCACCCCTTCCCTCTGCCCATGTACACGTACCCCCTAGGAAGAAAACTCTCCGTCCACACAAGCAACTGGGCCACAACTACTACTGACCGCTGGATGCTCAACATAGTGTCCCAAGGATACAAATTTTATTTCCACACTCTGCCAACCCCAAAAGGGTTCCCAGATCTTCCCTCAAACCAGTGGGCAGAGGCCAAAAAGCAAGTCCTTTCCCTCCTCTCTATGAGGTCAATAGAGAATGTTCCTGCAGAATAGACAGGCCAAGGTTTCTACTCCAGACTCTTCCTGGTACCCAGAAAAGAGGGCACATGGCGTCCCATCCTTGAGCTATCCATTCTAAACACCTTTCTGGTGATACCAAAATTCAAAATGCTCACCCTCCAGCAGCTTCTTCCTATGCTTTCCAAGGATGCTTGGGTAGCCACCCTAGACCTAAAAGAGACCTACCTTCACATCCCAATCAGGGAATCATGCAGGAAATACCTACATTTCAGAGCAGGATCACTGCACTTTCAGTTCTCTGCGCTTTCCTTTGGCTTATCCACTGCTCCCAGAGTTTTCGCAAAAATGTCCCGCTCCTGCCATTGCTTTTTGCAGGCAAAGAAATATTCAAATTTACCCATATTTAGATGACTTCCTGATTCAGGCAGACAGTCAGGAAAACCTGCTAAAGCACCTGACCTTTGTAAAGGACCTACTGACCTCCCTGGCGTATATTATCAACGAAAAGAAATCAAAACTAGTACCCACGCAAAAGTTGTATTCCTGGGAGCTAGCCTGGACACAGCATCTCAGATGGCATTCCTTATACAAGAAAAACAAACCTACCTGACAACCTACTTATTATTTATTTATTAACATTTGTTGACTGGGAAAGTCCACTGGGTCAGAGACCCATTTTCAGTGGAGGCCCAGGGAGAAAAGCTCCACAAGTATTACAAAAAAAAGACAATATTTAAAATACAATTAAATTATTACAGATATAACAGGGAGAAAAACATATTACAATTTATATTTCTTAGGATTTACATTAAGTTGAACTAGAAAAATCCTTCCAATAGGATGAATGTTACATTACTAGACAAGGCATGGACTAAGAAACATTGCTTTCTTTCTTAAAATTTAGGTATCCTGTATAGTAGGAATGCACTATTAAAATGTGCAGACTGGGTTTTGCAAATTATTTGGTGAAATGTACTGTTTAAGGTGGTTTGCTCCTGAGGCAGTTGCAGGATGTATTGTTAAGATAACATGTTTTTAGAGCTACTTTAAAAGTTTTTGAGTGGTCAGTTTGGGTTATTTCTTATGGAAGGTTATTCCATAGTCTAGTATGGGAGAACAGACATTGTCCTGCTCTTTTGTTGGGTTTAGTTACAGTAAGCATGTGTTTACAGGAATATCTTAGTGTTCTTGTGGGGGTATATGTTTGTAGGATTGAGTTGAGGGCAGGGCAGTCATTTGGCTTAGAAATTAGTTTGTAGGCTAAGGTTTGTTGGGTGTATTGTAGATGGTGGGGAAACTAGCCATTTTAGCTTGGTGATGGCATGGCAGTGATGAGAATGGTGTGACATTTCCGAGGTGAATTTGGCTATTTTTGTTGTAACAGGAGTGTAATTTATTACTAAGGGTTGTGTGCAGATTAGTAAAAATGGCACTACCATATAGAAGGGAGGGGATGAGTAGTGTACTGGCTAGTTTTATTTTGGTATTTTTATCCAAGTAGAGCTTGTGGTGATATATTTTATCTAGTTTGAAATAGGTTTTCTTTATTGCAGTTAGGATGTGTGGTTTGTATGTGAGTTTATCTATTGTTATACCTAGTTGTTTGGCTGTTTTCACTAGTTCTATTTCTGTGCCATTTTTAGCAAGGATTTTGAAGTCATTGTCAGGTGATTTTCATAAGTTGTGCATTAGTAAACCATGATTCGATAGAAATAAAGGCCTGTTGTGTTGTTCTCTCAACTACCCACCAGGACCCAGTTATCCGCAAGGAAAATCCTGCAAGCTCTGGGATTCATGGCTTCTTGCATTCTACTCATTTCATATGCCAGACTGCATATGAGGATACTACAATAGTACCTAAAAAGCCTTTGGTGTCAGCATTCTCAAGACCTGGAAACTCTTATACCAGTGATACCTTGCCTGAGGAAAAATTTTCTTTGGTGGGTAGCAGCATGCTACCACAACAAGGGCCTTCCTTTCTCACTACCCCATGCCACCCAAACCCTCACCACAGACTATGCCTGGGGTGCACACCTGGACGGCAGGTGCATTCATGGCCAATGGAGCCCAAGTCAAATACATCTGCACATCAAAGAGAGTTGTTTGCTGTTCAGCACACCCTGACAGCTTTCAGACTCCTACTCTCCCCGGGGCCTCTGCTTATCGAAACAGGCAACACCACAGTGATGTGGTGCATCAACAAGCAGGGAGGGACTCACTCTTATCCTCTGTGCAGGCTCGTCATGACCCTTTGGCACATGGCCGCAGCCATGCACCTACACCTGTTAGCACAATTCCTGCCAGGCTTTCTAAACTCTCTGGCAGACAACCTAAGAAGAAACCTGCTAGACCCGCACAATTGGCAGCTAGACCAAAGAACCTTCACCCTTGTAACCCAGAAATGGGGCACCCTGAAGGTAGACCTCTTTGCCTCACACTCCAATCATCAGCTCAGCAAATTCTGCACCAGGGAACCTCACAGTAAGGCCTGGAAAGTGGATGCTCTATCCTTCCAGTGGGTAAACCTCTCAGTCTATGCATCCCCCCCCCCACCACTCATTTCAGTGGCACTGCTCAAAATAAAGGAGGAAAACCCGAGGACAGTCCTAATTGCTCCAGACTGGCCATGGCAGCACTGGTGCCCACTGCTGCGCAGCCTGTCACCCCTGCCACCATGTCACCTACCTCAGATCCCAACACTCCTGACCCAGAGGAATGGAGAATTCATGCATCCCCAATTGCAGACCATCAATCTGACAGCCTGGCTTATTCCCTGACCTCTACTCAAGCTGCATGTCGAACCTGCAGCTTCAGCAGAGTTAAAATTTCTCTCTTGGAAGACAGCCTTGCTTCTGGCCATCACTTCAGCTAGAAGAATATCAGAGCTACAAGCACTTATGGCTGTAGAGCCATTCATCATTTTTCATGCTGACAGGGTCTCCCTCAAGACTAACCCATCCTTCATGCCAAAAGTGGTGTCCAGTGTGGCTCTCATCCAATTCATTCCCTAACCCACAAAACAAGGGGGAAAGGATTCTGCACTCTCTAGATGTGCACAGACAGCTCAGATTCTACCTAGACAGGACTAAATCTTTTAGAAAAAACTGATTGCTAGTCAGCTTCGCTGCAGGGGCAGAGAGGGCAAGGCCATATCCAAACAAACAATTTCCAAATTGATAGCACATTGCATCCATTTCTGCTACAAACAGCACAGAAAACCTCCCCCCAAGGGGGTCAGGACACATTCCACCAGAGCAACCTCCACCTTTGCAGCTTTCCTCAGAGGGGTCATCACCAGGGACATCCTGGAGGCTGCAAAATGGACCTCTGTTCATACCTTCACCAAGCATTACCACCTGGCTATCTTCTCCAAATCCAGGACAGGCTTTGCCATTGCAGTCTTGCAGGGCATCCTAGCCAGCCCCTAGTCTTTTTGACTGCCTCCACCCTTTTCTTCAGCTTTGGGAATCAACCCAAATGTGATGACTGCAACAGTGAAACACAAAGAGCATAGTACAGTTGTGTACACTTACCATAAATGTAGATGTTTGAGTGTATTCACTGTTGCAGTCCTGGATTCCCTCTCTCCAATCCCCATTCTCTCTCTCTCTCTCTCTCTCTCTCTCCTTACAAGGAACTTTTGGTATTTACTTTCTACTGGTGGTGTTATTCCACCATAACCTATCTCCTTATTTGGGGCTCCTGACATTTAGGGCAAGAAAAACTGATGTAGTGGCGTTGGCTGCCTGTTTTTATACCTCTGATGACCTGACATCAGTCTTGGAGTGACAGCAACTGACGCAGAAGTAATACACCTCTGGTATTCAGGCCAACTGAGGGCTACCCTGGCAGGGATAACCCAAATGTGATGAACTGCAACAGTGAATACACTTGAACATCTACATTTATGGTAAGTGTGCACAGCTGTACTTTGTGTATATCAGCTTACCATAACAGTAGCTGTTTCAGTGATTACAGCTGCAGTAAAAGCTCCCTCCTCCTTCCCCTTGTTTTTTTTTTTTTTTTTTTGGTGTGCTGTTTATGCCAAGGTGTGAATACTTATTTTTAGTTGTCTTTTAGGGCTCAGCCTCCCTTTCTGTGTTGGCATTAAAGCTCTGAATGGTTTGTCTTCCAAAACTGTTTTTTTAGTCAGCTCAGCTCGAGCTGTCTGATGGGTTAGATATGTGGAAGGTTATGCCCTTGGCAAGATATAACCCCATACATACCACCCCACTCAGACCCAACCACTACCTTGCTCTCTCATAATTCACCCCTTTAAAGCTCTGATGTAGACTAGCCATTTTTATGTAACAATGTGAGAGTATTCCTTAGGACAGATGTGTCCTGTAAATATTAAAACAGGTGTTAAGGCTACATTTACAAAGAGAACTAAAATTCTTAGGCCTTTTGCAGGTCTCCAGAGATCAGATCCACTACATCCCTTTATTAAATTTGATATCCTGTGGAGACATAGAAATGCTGCAAGGGGAAAAAATGGATTTTTACTCCAGACTGCTGTTCCTAGTACCAAGAGAGAAGGAAGTTGCAGACCGACATTTTTGATCTTTCCAGAGTGACCACTTTTCTACAAGCTCCATGTTTCAAAATGGAACATTGCAAAGTCTTCTGCCTTTACTGCTCCCACAAGTTTTCATGGTGACCCTGAACTTGAAAGACCTTGACAATCCCCATAGCCAGGGGGTTCACACTGCTAAGCCATCTTCTTGCCCTTTGGCTTGTCTGCTGTTTCCAGTGTATTTACAAAGTGACTGGCTCCAGTAATTGCCTTTTGTAGGACAAAGGGCATTCATATTTGCCCATACCCAAATGATTCCATATTGTGGGCAGCATCCTTTGATCAGTGCTATAGGCATTACACCAAAATAGTTTTCAGTCCCTAAGATTTTCTTTAAACCTCCCAAAGTTGCACCTTATTCCATTAAGACATGTGCCATTCCTAGTTGTATGGCTGGACACTAGACAGCAAAGGGCATTTCTTCCCTCACTCAAGGTTCTCCTTCTGTCCCAGTATTTCAGAATAGTCTTCAAAAAATAATCATGTCAGAGACCAGCTAATAGAGCTCCCATCCTAAAAAAAATAAACAAACCAAGAACAGGACAATATCAAGGTAACACCGTTGAATGGTAGGTATCTAAATAACAAATTGCCTGACAGTGAGGCCCTCCTGCATTTAGAGCACATTTATTTGCTTGCTTATTTATTTATGTATTTATTTAGTTTGTTTGTTTGGTACCTAGGTAGGTGGACTGGTCTGTTGACTTTTTGGCATGACCTAGACTTAGAGAGCAAGAACATATGACACTGTACAGCAGTATAAATTAACAAACTGTCAACAAAAGCATGGTATAAATCACTAAAGTATATTAGTAAATCATATTATACTTTATTTTTGTTTGTGAAATATTTTATTTCACCTGGGCTGAGCCTGAAATTAGTCGGTATTGAAAACGTGAACTACCCTGGTAAACAGATAAATAAATAAATAAATATTTCCAATAACTAATCACACTTGAATTCGATAGAGAAATGTACAATAGTCATACTATGTTATATACAATATTTATATTGTGCAGGTTCACAAAGGTTACTTTTAACATTAGAAGAAATGTCTGCATTATTACTGAAACTTGGTTTAAAAATGTAGAAGGCACTCCCTCTGTTCTAGGGTTTTGCACCTGCCTCATCTTTAAACTTGGTGAGAACTGTGATAGGGTATCCCTATTTGTTAAAAATCACATTACCTCAAGGCAGATTTATTAAAGATCCACAAACCACGCTTATGGCAATACAAATCACACTTAATAGAACTATTAGATCGTAGCATGTTACAGGAACCCCTCAGTGCCCCCCTGGAAACTGTGTTTGAGTCTTAAATATACAGTGGATGAACTTCAAATACATATGGACTCCATCATCCTTGGAACACTTTAGGTACTCCTTAATAAACTAGATACCTATACCTCACATGTAGGTTATGTCCAAAAGTTCCTTGATTTCATAAACAAGAACTCCTTCTACCAAATATTCAGTGAATCCACTACAGGACAAAATATTCTACCAAATATTCAAAGAATCCACTACAGGACAAAATATTCTTAAACTAGTTATTACAGATGTAGCATATTTATGCTCATTTCCACTTGTATTCTCTTCCCCACTTACACCTGACCACAAACTGGTAGCCTTCAATGATGTTAATATCACAGTATTCAAAGTCATCAAACATTCTAAACTCCTGTTATTCTGTAAAAAAGTTTAAAAATTGAAGTAATACCTTTAACTCCCAAAATGTTGCCATGGCTGGTATTTACTTGAATAAATTCTATGCTTACCTTAATAAATGTATCAACCCGACAATACGTGACAGAACTAAACAAAATAGAAAGTTAAAGAATAAACTAGTCTGGTGGTCCACATGCATAAAAAGAAAAAAGCCTCTTAGAATATGCAACAAAACTTAAGACCAACAAATCAAGATCAACATCAAAAAATGAGTGAAGCTACTGAAAAATACTATCAGGAAAACAAAGGCATCCCATTAACTTAGACTAACATCAGAAGCTAATAGTAATTACAAATCCTTCTTTACTTATATTAGAAAGTTAAGTAGTAGTACTCAACATTGCTCCAAATTTATTCAAATTGGCACCATCTACGCAGATCTAGTAGATATCACAAATATATCAGTTAACAGGTTTTGTGCAGATTTCACCATCTGTACAAAACCCATGTATTCCAAAGGATCTTAAACTCCCTATCATCACAAAATACTAAAAGTACTTTCCAAAAAAAAAAAAAAATCGCATCCTCTGTGGGACCTGATACCTAAGCTGCATGCTAATCGGAATTAATCTTGTGCTGGTGGACCTGCTTTTAAAGTTGTTCCACATGGCTTTGTCCCGGAGGTGTGAGACGCAGCAGTTGTGATGCCATTTCACAAGGGTAGTCCCACCACATATCCCAGAAATGTCAGGCCCTTTATCTTGATGAGCCTCATCTGCAAGGCGATGGAATGGGTCATAACTGACATATTAAAAATCTTGTAAGACTTGACCCCAAGCAGTTTGAATTTAAGGGCAAATCCTGTATAATGAATGTGGCAAATAACTTTGAGAGAGTAACACAGTACATGGAGAGTGGTCATTCTGTGTATAGTGTGTCTTGACATCGCCAAAGCATTTGATACCATATAACATGCTTACGCTAAATTGGATCCAAATCGATCCCTGTATAGTTAGGTGGATACCAAATTGGCTGAGTGACAGAATCCTTGCAGTGAGGATGGCAGTTGCATCCTTTGAGAGCATGAAGGCCAACAGTGGAGCCCCTCTGAGATCTGTACTAGGACCTCTGCTGTTCAATATATACTTCTCTGATCTCCAAAATCATAAAATGAGGATGTCCGGTTAACCAAGTTTTCTAATGATCGTAAACTGGTAATCATGCTCAAACCGCCTTCTGAGATGCAGAAATTACAAACTGAATTTGCATATGTTAATAGCAGGTGTACAGAAAATGGAATAAAAGTAAATGCTAAAAAATGCAATATTGTCAGATTTGGTAAACCATCTCTCAACTCAGCTTGTATTATAGACAACAACCTACTGCAAAATTAAAATGTTGTGACGGACCTTGGAATATAGCTAGATAATTCCTTGCCTTTTCTCATTATATTGTAACAGAAGTTAGGAAATCTTTCTGTGTGGTGCACCTGATCACAGAGTGTCTCCTCTAGATCTAAAGAAGTCCTTACCCTTCTAAACTCCACACTGATCAGGCCCACCATAGAAGACAGTGCCCCCTTTGAAATATATCTTACTAGAAATATTAGGCAGTTGGAGAGACCCCAGAGATTTGTAACAAAAAAGATCACCGGCTGAAAAGATCAGAGCTACCAGGAAAGCCTGAAGGCTCTGTCCTTGTATTCACTGTCATATAGACTCCTTTAGGGAGATTGTTGTCTTGCTTTTTAGGTCTGATGTCGCTTTATACAGACAGCATCCTGACATTCAAATAGGGAAGGAGAGAAGGAAGGATAAAGAGCTGTAGAAGTAGGGCTGGCTGTCATGCTTCTGCAGGCAGGAATACCAGGGATTAATAGTGCAGCAGTGAGTGTACTTGAGTGTCTATAATTGTATTATAATTATTATTGTGTTCCTAACACAACTGTAATTTTTCCTTCCAGCAGTTCTGTGACTGGATCATTAATGTTCTCGTTACTTTCCTCTCCTCGTTATTTGTAGCCCTTTGCTTAGGGCATGATATTTCAGTGTCTTGGATGTGATGTTTTATGCATGTGGCTTAAATCATTGACATTCTTCAAGCTGAGTGGTCTTTGAGGAACTGACATAGTTATTCTGGTATAGAGTGCTGAGTGCCCAGTGCTCAGGAATCTTGCCACCATGACCTTTGAATGTATTGATGTTGTTCCATGTTTGTATTTTTTGAAAACTGGGTAACTGTTTTTGACATGTTGAGCTTCCTTTTTGATATCAGTTTGTATGCCTACATTTTTAATGCCTCTCCAGTTTTCTGTGCTGCCCATCCACCTACACACACCCTGCAGACACACACAAATAAAAACACAAAGCAGGCCTTCTTTGAGCTTTAAGTCATCTGGTATATTCAGTGTAATGATTGATCTGAAGTAGGAACTTCAATTGTCAGCAACCTTTGGGACACGGATCCGATTAGGCAACTTCTAGCTCAGCATAGATCCGAGCTCCTCCCTTTACCCATAATCCCCTACCAACCCTGACTGACCTCAGATCTAGTTTGCAGCTCTTCAAGCAACAGCTAGATTCCAGAGCTCTTGGTCAGATTTTGTGAGAAAAAGAAAGTTTTGATTTTTTTCCTATATTCTCTTTGAGCGAGTGTCTGTGTGTGTGTTAGGTTCCCCTTAGCGCTAATCTCACTCCCTTTTAGCTTAAATTAGCTTTTTTTTTTTTTTTTTTTATCTTTTATCTCTCCTCCCTGCCCTCGCTGGTCGCAGTGTGTGTGTTTGTAGTGTGTAGGGGCCTAGCAGGTGTGTTTCCTTTTAGTGATGTCGGAGGCCCCTAAAGCCATTTTTTCGAAATGCACCAAGTGCGGCCACAAGCTTTCTCCGGCTGATGGCCACACCCGGTGCGTTAGGTGCCTTGGGGTTGAGCACCTCTCCTCGGGTTGCGCGATTTGCGCTGTGTTCAACCCCAGGGCACTTAAGGATCGGAGGTCGAAGCTGATTCTGGCGGGCCTTTTGTCCCCAGACCCAGCTCCGGCCTCCGGTACTTCTGTGACCACTACCCAGTCCTCGGTAGTGGCCACTCCTGCCTCCTTCCCTCCGACCGGGACTCAACCTCCCACTGCGGCTCCGGAGGAGAGTGAGGCCAGGAAAGAGAAGCGGAGGGAGAAGCACCTTAGTAGCGGGCCGAGGACTCCTCCTCGGCCCCGCCTGCCAAACGGGCTTCTCCCTCCAGGGTCGCTGGTTCGCCTCCTCCTCGGATCCGATCCCCTTGCTTCTCACCAGGACCCGAGGAGGAGGTAACCCGGTCCCCATCGAGGTCATCGAGGCAGCACTCCAGGCCTGCCTCGGTGGCCTCCTCGAGGTCCACCTTCAGTATGTCAGATGCGGACATGGACCGGATGATGAGGAGGTTCATCCAGGCCCAGATGCAGATGGGAGTGCTCTTGCCTCCCCCCCCCCTCTGGGGGGGAGCTCGACCCCCTTTTTTGCTCCTATCGCTCCTTCTCTGACTCGCCTTCCGGGTTCGGAGCTTTCGGAGCCGAGCCGCGTTGGATCCGGGGGTGGGTCGGAGCCGACAGTGCTAGGCACTTCGGCTCTGACGATTCCCTCGAGTTTGTCGGATCCGACCTCTCGGAGCCGTCGGCCGAGCTTCGGATCCGAGGGACCCGGTGTGCTTTCGGCCCCGTCCCGGTCGGAGCGCTCGGGTCCTTCGGATCCGATAGACTCGGCTCTGGGTCCAATCCCCGCCTCGGATCCGAATGGGAGCCGGATCTCGGATCCGTCAGAGAGCGGCTCCCCCTCGGCTTTCGCGGTGGTGGAGAGGGTATTGTTGAGTGCATCCAGGCCTCCGGTCCTGGCTTTGGCTCCCCCCTGCACTCCCTCTCAGGTGGTCCTGGCTCCCCTCACCCGGCTTTCGTCGCAGCCTGCTTCAGCGCCTCTAGGTGTTCCATTGGAACAGGATATTGCTGGTGAGGACTCCTCGGACAGCCCCCCCCGAGGAGGTTCCTCACAAGTCGAAGTGCAAGAGGAGGCACGTGGACTCCCCTGAGTCCCTCACCGAAGATACGGACTTGGATGAAGGGGAAGGCTGCCCAAGGTCACCCCCCGAGGATGTCTCCTTTGGAGACATCATGGAAATGCTCAGAATCAGGGGGGGGTGGTCTGCCCCCAAGGCTTCCTCCGATGAGTCCGTAATCCTAGAGGCGTTCGAGGCAGGGCCATCTACCTCTTGGGTGTCCCCCCCCCCGACCCCTTGGTGGATCTTATAGCCACTAGGGCTTGGAGGGAGCCGGACACTGTAGAGCCTGTTCCCAAGCACCCGGACAAAATCTTGAGTCCCCCGACAGAGAGAACCCATTGGAGCAGAGGTCCCCCTGTGGATGCCATGTTGGTGGCGGCAGCCACCAAGAGAGAGTTGGCTCAGGAGAGCCCCACGGTTCACCCGCCGAGCAAGGAGTCTCACGCGATGGACCGCCTTGGGAAGCGGGCCTTCCATTCAGCGACCTTCTCCATGAGGGCCCTGAACTATATGGCACACGTCATTCGGATGCAGCGGGATCTAATCAAAGAATACACTGCTTCCCCCCAGGGTCCATGTCGGAAGGGGACAAGCAACTGTACTCCTCCCGAATGTCCACCCTACGTTCTATTTCCAACACCTCTATGTGGCTTTTGTCTCACGCCACTGATGGAGCCGCTAGAGCAGGCGGAGTTGGGCTGGTCATGAGGAGGCAAGCCTGGCTCCAACATTGTGACTTCTAGGAACCCTTTAAGGCGTCATTTGTGAATGCCCCTTTTGATGGTTCTGCTTTGTTTGGCAAAACCGTTCGCGACACCCTTGTCCAGAGCGAGAAAGACGGGAAGACGTTGTCTGCCATCGGAGTCCGCTTCTCTGCTCCCCAGAGGTCCTTTACCAGGAACCAAAAGGTTCAGAAGAAGATGTGGTTCCGTAAATCGCATCAATCCCAGTCTGCTCCGGACAACCAGTCCTCTCGTGGCAGAGGAGGACAGGGAGGACGCCGCCCTAGAGGCAGAGGGGGTCCCAGGAATTTTTGGTCCAGAGAACCCTTCTCTGAGAGGCCCACTCAGAACCCCTGAGGGGTTGCCAGGCTGCTCCACTCTGGAGGCAGTCGGGGGACGTTTTTCGAGGCACCTAGCAATGTGGGAGTCCATAACAACGGATCGCTGGGTGCTTCGGGTTATATCCAGAGGCTACCAAATTCCCTTTCTTGTAACCCCCAGAATCAGAAGCCTCCCTGATATACCACCCAATCAGAGGGAGGGGGCTGCTGCAGAAATTCAGCAGCTCTTACAAAAAAGAGCCATCCAGCCTGTCCCCCCAGATCAGCTCGGATCAGGGTTTTACTCCAGGTTCTTTCTGGTGCCAAAAAAGACAGGGGATGCGAGGCCCATCCTGGACCTCTCTCTCTTGAACCTGGCAGTACCAAAGGTAAAGTTCGGGATGGACACACTGCAATCTATTCTCCCACTACTGCGGGAGAACGACTGGATGTGCTCAATAGACCTCAAGGATGCGTACTATCATATTCTGATAGACAGACGCTCCAGGAGGTTTCTCCGCTTCCAGCTGGGAGCCAGCCATTTTCAGTTCAGGGCCCTTCCCTTCGGTCTCACCTCAGCCCCCAGGGTGTTCACCAAGGTCTTGGCAGCGATAGCGGCCCACCTGAGACTCCAGGGAATTCAGGTCTTTCCGTACCTAGACAACTGGCTCCTTACCGCCCCAACAAGGCATCTTCTTTGCTCATGCAGGGATTATTTCCTCAATCTGGCTCCACTCTTAGGGTTGACCATCAACATGGCCAAATCCTCACTGGCTCCTACACAGGTATTGGATTTCATAGGGGCGAGGTTGGACTCCAGACTGATGCTTGCTTTCTTGATTCCAGATCGGCTTCGGAACCTGAGGTTGCACGTGCAGGCCATCCTTCAACTTCAAGCCCCTCCGGCGGAACTGGTCCTGAGGGCTCTAGGGTCCATGGCGGCAGCAATTCCGCTGCTGCCATTGTCCTGGCTGAATATGAGGGTCATACAGTGGACTCTCCAGGTACAATGGTCCCTGTCTCGCAATCCCCTGTCTCATCCCATTCCCCTAAGCAGGGTTTGCAAAAGGTCGCTCGTGTGGTGGCTACAGTCCCCCAATCTCCACACGGGACGCCCATTCTCGCTGCTTCCGCCAGTCGCCACAGTGACCACGGATGCTTCTCGCCTGGGGTGGGGGGTGAGGGCACTATTCGGGCAGAACAGTCCAAGGCACGTGGAACGACATAGAGACCTCATTGCATATCAATGTCCTAGAAATGAGGGCGGTGCTTTTGACATTGCAAGCACTTCACAACCCTCTTCCGGTGGGGACGATTGCAGTACAGACGGACAACATGTCAGTCGTCTGGTACATCAACAAACAGGGGGGAACCAGGTCTTACCCTCTCTGCCACGAGGCCATGAGAGTGTGGGAATGGGCGATATCCACCAACCTCTTTCTCATCGCAACGCACATTCCGGGACGGTCCAACATTTTAGCGGACAGGCTCAGTCATACTATCCTGACTCCTTACGAATGGTCTCTCAATCCTCTAGTTGCAGAGCAAGTATTTGCCCGATGGGGGCGACCTTGTTGCGATCTTTTTGCCTCTCCCTCAAATACCAAATGCAACGATTACTTCGCTCTGATCCCCCCTCCGGGGGAGTCCCCGAGAGACTCTCTAGTTCATGCTTGGCCTCCCGGTCTGCTTTATGCTTACCCTCCTCTGCCCCTGATGTTGAAACTATTGCAGAAAGCCAGTCATTTGGGGAGCAAGATGATCCTCATTGCCCCATTCTGGCCTCGTCAGACGTGGTTCCCTTACCTATGGTCTCACCTGATTCATCCGCCCTGGATTCTGGATCCCTTCCCGGATCTCATTTCACACCCCCTAGGTCTTCCGACTCCGAACCTGGCCAACCTCAAGCTGATGGCTTGGTTGCTCCAGTTCCACTCCTGATTAGGACTCCTGGAATCTCATCACCAGTCAAAGCCATTCTAGTAGCAGCTCACAAGCCTTCCACCAGAAGGGTCTATCGGAGTAAATGGAAACGTTTTTCCATTTGTGCAGAGCACCGTCATTTAGATCCCTTTACGGCGCCGGTAGCGTCGGTTCTAGATTTTTTAACTTCTCTCTTTCACCAGGGGGCTAGTTCCTCCACGGTCAAGGTACAACTTGCAGCAATTTCACACTATCATGTAGGGCAGGAGTCAGGCCCGCTTATTACTTCCAAGCTGTGTAAGACCTTCCTTAAGGGTACCTTCCTCCTCAGGCCCCCGGTCAAAGAGGTGGTACCTCCATGGGATTTATCCCTAATTTTGCAGGCCTTGACTAGCCCCCCTTTCGAGCTGGCGGCCACTGTTGATGTTAAATACCTCTCTTGGAAAACGGCCTTTTTGGTGGCCATAACTTCAGCCAAGAGGGTCTCGGAACTCCAGGCTCTCTGTGTCAAACCACTGTATTTGGTTTTCCACCCAGACAGAGTTTACCTCAGGGTCAATCCGTCTTTTCTACCTAAGGTATCTTCGGAAGCTAACATTAATCAATCTATTAATCTCCCAGTATTCTTCCCCAACTATCAAAACAAAGGAGAGTATAAGCTGCACTCTTTAGACGTGCACAGACAACTACATTTTTACATTCATCGAACTACTGGTCATAGGCAGATCCGATCAGTTGTTTGTCTCCTTTGCCAAAACCAATTTCGGCAAGTCGGTTTCTAAAGTTACCATCTCCCGATGGATATTTAGTTGTATTCTCTTAGCATATCAGAGCTCTGGAAGGCCTGCACCTCAGGGAGTCCGTGCTCATTCTACTAGGGCCGTTGCTACTTCGGCTGCCTTCAAGGCTAGGGTTTCCCTGGATGACATTTGTTCTGCAGCCACTTGGGATTCATCTCATACCTTTATCAGCCATTACAAAGTAGATATTGTCTCCCGAGGTAGGGCATCTTTTGGCTCTGCAGTGCTCCGGAATATTCTTCCATGAAGGCCACTTAAGATTCAGGTAGCTGGGGACTCTGTCCCAAAGGTTGCTGACAAATGAAGTTCCTACTTCAGATTAAGAAGTTATGTACTCACCATAACGTTCCATCTGAGTAGGTATCTTCATTTGTCTGCAACCATCCCTCCCTCCTTCCCCCGACCAAAATGATCCTGCTTGGGGTTCTTTAGATTAGTTCCCTCTGGTACACAGTATTAGCTGTGGTATGGGTCAAACTTGATCTGAGGTCAGTCAGGGTTGGTAGGGGATTATGGGTAAAGGGAGGAGCTAGGAGCTCGGATCTATGCTGTGATAGAAGTTGCCGGCTCGGATCCGAGATCGGATCCGTATCCCAAAGGTTGCAGACAAATGAAGATACCTACTCAGATGGAACATTGTGGTGAGTACATAACTTCTTATTTTCAAATATCAGACATTAATAAACATAGCTGATTAAGTCTGATAGATGAAAGACCTTAAAAAAAATTGGACAATGTAATTCTCAAAGAAGTACTGTTTCACCTTTTGTAACCTGATTTTGAGAACATGTATGTTCTACTCTGGTTAACTGTCTGCCCGCAAAATGCTATATGTATACAACAGTGGATTACTTCAAACAAAAAGGCTTTTCCTTTTCTTGTGTTTTTACTTGATATGTTAAATGAGTCTGTGCTCGTCAGATGCAGGCAAGATCATGTAGCTTATTGCTGTAGTCTGTATATTTGTAAGTTGCATTGGCAGCGTATACTTTTGGTAGTGTGTGTAATGTGAATCTGTAGAATAGTTTGTCACAGCAGTGAAATCCATGATGTTGCTGGTAAAAGGATGTTGAATGTCATTTTTCTGAAGGTGGAGCATCATGGTTTACGAGACCAAACTCCCTCATCGGACATCCTCCTCCACTGCGACAGATGACTTCAGTGAAGACTCTGAGGTAAGCAGATACTGAGCAGATCTTGTAGTGAATGGTAACCATGTACTTTGCTTGAACCCTGCCTTTTTCGCAGCGTTCATTATCAACATTTGATAATCGGGTAAGTTGTCTGGTCCCAACTCCTTATTAGCCATGACACAGGCCACATTGCAATGGTGATTATGCATTTTTTAGATGTTAGCAGAAGATTATGTAGTTTTAAATTAACATTTCTTAGTACTGGTGTGTACAAATGTAGCAGTGTGACATATCTTTGTTAATGCATGTCAGTGCATACCTAGAAAGTAAGAGTCCAGTTGCTCAGCTTGAAAAATAGGAACGGTTGAGTCCAAGTGAGGAAAAAATTAAATGTTAGAGCCGGTTGAATTGTTAGTTTTATTTGGTTTGTCTTTTATTAGAGTACCATTTAGTGGTGTATGAATTGCAGTGTATTGAACTGATTCTATCCAAACCTGAAGTACTGACATTTCTGACGTAGAAAGACAGTATATTTTGTAGTCCCATTTTTGAAGAATATTCATTCTGTTGTGGTGAGAGATACAGATGCATTTGAGTGTGTAGAGCTAGATATTTTGAGGAAGAAAACAATGGAACAGGATGTGGACTTTTTAGGTGCCTCATAGTAAGGAATGAAGAGTTTCTTTCAGTTAAGGAAGAGGGGAATAAAAGGTCAAATCATATAGAAGGAAATGGTTTCCCATTAAAAGAGCAGAATATTCCTGGAATGAGCTGCCACATTCATGGCAGAATGGCAAGGCTTTAGGTGTATGAACTAGACCGTGTATTGTGCAGTGAAGTAGGTTATCTGCTACTTATTGTGATGACCATGCTTTGGAATGAGCCTAGGTTGTCTTTGTTTCAGCTCTGGAGTGAAAAAATGAATGGCTGCTAGGTTGTTTTTCCTCCAGCAGAGGGGAAGTGGTCTCCTATTAGCTGTTTTCATTCTTGTGAAGACCAGAGGCATGAAACAAAGCATGTTTGTAATTATTAAATATTTAAACATGCAGCCACATGTACAGGAATATACTGTCTCTGTTTTGTGATCGGATGTTATACTTTCAGTATTACATGGAAAACTGCAGTATGTGGACCTCTGCAGGTTCCCACCACACAGAGATATGAAGCAGGGTAGGCTCACATCTGTATCTGACTCAAATGGGTTCCCGGAGATACTTTTGGACAGACAGTATTATATGATGACCAGTATTGAATTCCTTGTGTTATAACTTCATGTGCAGGTAGGGTGATCCAACATGTTTGAGTTGAGAACTGAGAGCTAGAAGAAATTAATTGCTTACCCCAGAAAATTGGGGGAAAATGGGGTACAAAAACATTGTCAGGCTGAAGGTGGGTGCCACTGGTGGCTTGGGTAGCGTTCCCAGGAGATCACTGCACAGGAGGGTCTTGAGCAGTACTTGTAGAGGGATCATAGACATCCCCTGTTTTGCTCTACATTTGCATGTCATGATCTGAGGATGTGAATTTCTTTTTTTCTAGGTACAGAAAATCCAGCTATATGAAGACTCAGTTGCTGCTCATTTATCAAAAATTCTATCCTCAGATCAGCATTCGGTTGTCATCTCCTCAGCAAAGTAAGTATGTTAACTTCTTTTGGGAGAGCTCGCTAACTAGGCTTAAACAACAGTCAGAAACATGCATTTCTTAGAGGGAGTCCTAGCTGTCCCATCAGAGAGCAACACTTTCATTTTTATTTGAATGACTGTTTGCTAGAATGTTTCACATCAACAGCTCTGTCAGGCTTAGTAGATGGATTTCTAATTTTGATACTAGCAACCTTGGTTTTGGAATGGGCTCATCAAGAGACTGTGCAGCTACAGGAGGAAAAACATCTGTCAGATGTTCCATTTCATCAGATGTAGGTTGTGAGGTATGTTCTGTGAAAAGTACCACTGGTAGATGCCTCAGGATTCACCTTTCTGTGGCTTCAATACATGAGTGAGTATGTCAGGAGTGATATAGATATGAGAATTAGTCCTTTGTGTCTATATTGTATGTGTGTGTGTGTGTGTGTGTGTGTGTGTGTGTGTGTGTGTGTAGCAGATTGGGAATGTTAGATCTGATCTAAAGGCTTCTCATTGTGGCTTTGAGATGGTTTTGACTGCTTCAGATGTGACAGATTTGGACGTTTCTCTGTAATTTCAGCAAGTATCCATGTGAATATGTTGAGGATCAGAGATTTGAGGACTCAGTCTTTTATTATTTCATCATCTCTTTGAGGGAAAATGAAGTAGCAAAGACCTGAAGACTGTCTCTGTGATTGCACTTTGCATGCAAGTGGCAGCAGAGTGATGACTCTCTTTGTGGCAGCACCATGTTTGTAGGTGTATGAGGAGTGATAAGGGTGAGTACTTTTCCTTTTGACTGTACCATGTGTATTGGGGAGAGAAGTCCTTCCTATGAGTTGCAGAGACATAAGGACTGTTATTTTATGGCTGCAGTATAAGGGAAGCACTGGTAGTGATAGAAACATGAGGAGTGTTCCGTTACACCTATAACATATATGTGGAGGCAGATCAATGACACAATCCTTAGGACTCTTCCTTTGTGGATGTACTGTGACTGTGAATGGTAGAAGTGTGAGGACACTCCCTTTGTAGCATGTGCGTACGTGTATTGGGAGCAATAAAGGGTGAGAGAAAACTCTTGTTTTGTGACTGTCATGTTTATCAATTGTGGCAAGGCGTGAGGATTGTCCTTTGTCTGCAGTAAACAGAACTACACTGGGAGTGATAGAGACCTGAACTCTCTACCTTTATGGCTGTGTTCCATATGTGTTTGTGTGAGCACTGAAAATGAGAGGGGGACCTGAAGATTGTCCCTTTATGATTGCATTGTGAGAGCTCCCTAGTAGTAATAGAGGCCTACAGACTGATCCTTTGCATTTGTGCCATCTGTGTGAATGCACAGGGACTGTACTTTTGTTGCATGTTCTGTGTATATGATTACACTGGGAGTTACAGAGGTCTAACAACGCTTTTTGTCTGACTGCATCAAGTGTTTGACCTTGTGCTTCAAAACATTAGGCTGTGGGTAAACATTGACATTACTGTACTTCCCAGCTCCATCTAGAGGATTAGATTTCCTTTTGGCACTCTTCAGATGATGGTGCACTAAGTGGTTCATTCTCCCTTCTTGTCTGCTGCTCACTTCTTCACAGTACCACCAGCTTGTGAGCAAGGACACATCTAATTAGCAGCCTGTGTGTCAGTGGAGGATGCTTTCACCAGGGGGAGGACATGCATGCCTGAGTTGCACATTCCTGTGGATAACGTCCCTGTGGATACTGAAGACCCTATGAGAGTGCTAACTTCAAGACAGGATGAGTGGTAGAGTAGCAGGGCTATCTTGAAGGGTTATGAAGTTTGTGGAATTGGGTGATGTGCCTTCCCTGACATCCATTGCATTCCAGTCTGTGAGTGTGTTACTGGGCCTGCACGGTGGGAATAGAGCCGCAAAAAGAAGAAAAGAAAAAAACTCCTGTTATGAGTGTCTCATTTGATTGTCCCTATCTGTTGGCTGTTGCCCCGATGATGAGGAGCAAATGGACCAGTAGTCCAAGACAGGGTGAAAAAGAACTTTATACATCATACAAAAAAACTGTATGTATAGTTGGGGACAGTCCTCTTTCTTTGCTGTATTAGCATCCAGTGTTTCATTTTCTTATTGGAGGTAGCTCTTACTGAAACCAGATTTGTAATATGGAAGTGCCCATACAGTGTCCTTTTCCCCCCTGTAGGGGACGGTCTGTTAGACTCTACTACATCAAGTAGTAAAATTGCTGCCATGAACATATGCTTCAGTAAACAAGCAAACAAAAAAAACTGCTAGAGCAAGGGTGATGTGCATCATCTTTCTTAATGGAAAATATCCCACCCAAGTTTGTTGCTAAAAGGAGGTAGTGAGGAAACAGTGAAGTAGCGTTGGTTCAGTCATTTGAGTGCCTTTCATTCTACATTGTTACATGAAAAATCAGTTTGCTGACACTGTCCTTTGGAAGAGAAAAGCCTCATATACCTTAGTGTGCAGGAGAATCACTGCACCTCATCACAAGCTGTGATAATGGTGTCTGAACTGTTGTTATTATTAGGGAATAAGACCTCTTCCTCTGATGTGGGAATTTTGGCAAGTACCATTTTCTCTAATCATGTGCAGTGACGAGAGCTTGAGCAACTATGACTTTGCTGTAACTGTATGATTCTCGTTATGAAGCCTTCTACACAAGGGATTATGTAAGTTGTTAAGGTGTATGGTCACCTCATTTGGTACTTTACTTTCTACAGTCTGACACTCCCTTATAAAACATCATTGCTTATGCCATTTCAAATGGGTTAGATGGCTCCACTTGTTATCTGTGATGCAGTCCCTTCCATATTATTTGCTTGACTTTGCCCTACAAAAAATCGACCTGGAAGCTGACACCACAGTTAAACGATAGTCCAAACTTGCTCTTTATTGTAAAAACAGATGCCCAAAACGTAACACAAGCGCTTTCGCTAGGATGTTCCTAGCTTTTTCAAGTACAAAGACACATTAAAACAATTCAGCTTAAATAGTTGCTTGTCATCAAATTAAAGCAATTTTATGCCAATTAAAAGTTAATTAATTGATAGATTCATGAATTAATCCATGCCATTTCCACTGTTTAAGTAGCTGCCTATTAAAAGGTTATGCTCCTATTCTTTAAGGTAGTTTATTTAGGGCTATACTTGTTGGCAGTGTATGTTTATGGGTAGGCAATGGTCAGAAGAAAAGGCCATTTATTTATGAGCTTATCTTTGGTTTCCCTTTCTTCTTTGATTGTTTTTTCTTCCCCTCTTTTTCTTTTTTCTTTTTTCTTTCCCTACATGTGTGGTCCACACTGCGATTGTTTGTACCCATTCCCTTGCTTGGTAAGCTTTTGTTATTACTGATAGCCTCACATTGTATTGGCAGATTCATTTAATGTTTATTATTCACAAGTATGCATTTTCACTTCAGTTTCTATAACCCTAAAAGGAGTAAAGAAATCACAATGGTTTTGCATTTATTTAAAGAAAAAATAAGAGACCCCCTCTTTAATGTTAGTCAGTTTTTTAGCACAATGTGTATGTTTTTAGCATATTCATATGGTTTTAAATGAAACACATTACTGTTTGAAAAAGGTTTTTATATAAAACAATATACTTGGTATATATTTGTTTAGGAGCATAACCTTTTAATAGGCAGCTACTTAAACAGTGGAAATGGCATGGATTAATTCATGAATCTATCAATTAATTAACTTTTAATTGGCATAAAATTGCTTTAATTTGATGACAAGCAACTATTTAAGCTGAATTGTTTTAATGTGTCTTTGTACTTGAAAAAGCTAGGAACATCCTAGCGAAAGCGCTTGTGTTACGTTTTGGGCATCTGTTTTTACAATAAAGAGCAAGTTTGGACTATCGTTTAACTGTGGTGTCAGCTTCCAGGTCGATTTTTTGTTACTGGTCTTAGTTCTTGGTTTTTGCGGTTTTGACTTTGCCCTACCCTTCTTTTGTTGTCGGTAGTATCATCCAGTCAGACTGTCCAGAAATTGTGACATGATCCTTCTTTGTTTGCTGGTTGTAGTTTGTGGCACTGTATTGTCCACCTGTTTAATTACTGTGAAGTGAACTTGAGGCCATACTTTTCTCAGTGATGTAGTTTATTTGATGTCTGGCAGTTCTCCAGGACAGATACTTTTGCGTCTGTGACATGTACCTGTTAAGCTGCTCAGTGTTTGTGATGTGACTCTGTCAGGCTGCTCTGTATTGCTGTATGTTCTTGTTCAGTATCTGAAGCACAGTATGTTCAGCCTGTAGGTCAGTATATGGTTAACATAGACTAATTTCTTGGTGTTTCTCTTGTAGTTTCTTTCGGTCATGGTTCACTTGGGCTGTTCAGTACCACTGGCACATTTCTAGGCTGTTCATTTTTTTAAGATGGTCTTGTCTCACTGTTCTGTGCCTCAACGTGATGTGCATCTTTCAGTTCGTTTGGCATCTGGTGATATCCTGTAGTGCTCTTCATTTGCTGTATTGTCTTATCAGGCAGTTCAGTATAGTAACATGTGCTTGTCCAGTCTGTTCAATATCTGTGGTATTTCCTTTCTCATAGATTCATAGAAGATTACTAGGCTAATGGCTTAAGAGCCGTTACAAGCCTAGCCAGTATAACCCAATTTTACCCAATATATGTCACCTAGGGTCAAGAGGATGGCATGGATTTCTATGCCTTTAGTATCTTACAGATCCCCCCCCCCACCCGTCAATAAGGGATGTGTTCTACCTGTTAATGTACTGTGATATGGTCGGTTGTGGGTGTTTTTCTCTTTCTCTGTGTGATGTACATCTTTCAGGCTGTTCTGTATCTGTGATTCAGATTTTGTCAAGATGTCCTATGCCTGTGACTGGTCCTGTCACCATGTTCATTTGCTGTGATTTCATGCTGTCAGGCTGTTTTGTGTGTATGTCTTATTTTTTTTTAAGGTGTTGCTTCTCGTGTGGTCTTGCCATTCTGGTTGGTCACTATGACACCACTACGTTATGGCTCTTTTTTGTTAGATTTTTCAGTGTGACAAAGTTCTTTTACGCTGTTCAGTGCATCTGGCACCATTCTGTCAGTGTTCATTATTTGTGAAAGCTCTTGGGTATCTGTAACATGCTCCTGTTAGACTGTGTGGGATCTCTGGCGTGGTCATGTTAGACAGTGCTGTTTCTGTGACCTGGTCATCTGAGGCTGTATTGCATCAGTAACATGGTTCTGTTAAACTGTACTTTTTATGTAACATGTTCCTATTTGGTCATGCTGCACTGGTGATGCTGTCTTAATATTGAATGATTTATTTAGTGCTTGGTCTCTTTTTCATTGCTAATTGTCTAGGAAACCGACCTTTTTAGGCTGTTGCACTCTATTTTCGCATGTTTTGAGCCCTTCAGAAAGGATTTAGTGCTGTTTGCGTAGCTGTTAGCGTTTATGATACAAAACTGTAGTAGTACTTTTCTGCTGGGGATGTGGATCTGTAAAGTGTGACATTTTTATGTAACTTGAGAATATCAAAATTGTTTACTGTACTTTGAGTCATTTCCATGAGCTGTATTTCTCTTCATTATTTCCTTATGTTGTCCCATATTTTACTGGGACTTTTTGTAACTGTCACAAAATTCACATGCATACAGAGAAAGAGTTGGCTAATCCTGGAGACTTTCAGATTCATATGGCATATTTGTATTTCACTCTCCTTTGTCATTTGTTCACACCAGGTAGAGAATTTAGTCATGTCACTGTTTTTGGTGTGTCGTGTGTCTTCATGCCCATACGCATTCATGATCCCTTATCAGTAACCCACCCGTTGATCCTGTTACGTTTGTGTGATCTGCAGAAGAATGTTCACTCCGACTTGACATTGCCTTACATTGTCCGTGTAGAGTTCATACACTGATGGGCTCTCCAAAGCTGACTGTACAGTGCAGTGCAGGCGGTTACCTTACATGACAAGATGTCCTTTAAGCCTGACCACCAACTCAATCCAACATTCCAGTAATCTATCTGTTGTCAACAGGGCCTCCCTTCAGTTGATGTATTTTATTCTTACTCTGTCAGAGGTCAGTTCCCCCTTTACAATGAAAATGATTGTTTAGTTGGAATGTTGCATCCAAGTCAAAGGTACTAACTTTAGAAGAATGATGGTTTTTACCAAAGCAAGTTTCAAACTGGAAGTTGTAGAACGATTATTTAAATAACACAAGACTGTTGCAGGCATAGTTATTGTACACATTAGTTACTGTACATTTAGCATGGAATTGTTCATGGTAACCAGTATTATCTGCTGCTGTATGTTTTTAATTTTGTGCAGGGTGCTCTGTGAGACTGTAAAAGATTTTGTTGCTCGAGTTGGCAAGGCATATGAGAAAACAACGGAGAGTTCAGAGGAGTCTGAGACAATGGCACTAAAGGTAGAAGGAAATGGTTTACTTTTATTTAGAGTGATATTTTGAGGAATGGTGTCATAATTTTGTACTAGAAACAATCTTCTGCATGTGTTTTATGAATGTTCCCTTGTATGTTTCTGTCTGTCTGTGTTTTCCTTCCCCAGCCTTAATCTAAGTTTGCTAATCTGTTTTGTGATTGCATCATCCCACTTGTGCTATTCATGTCGGTGCACGAGCATCATTTCTAATATAGTAACATAACCTTTTTTTTGTCTATGGGTTTTAGTGCTCTGTCCTAAAGGAAAAACTTGATTCATTACTAAAGGCATTAAATGAAGAGTCGCAAGCCACTTCTCGACTCTCAAACCCACCTCCAACTATTGCAGAGGAACAGGAGGATGGTGAGGGGTCAAGTAGTACCTATGAGTCTGGCAGTGATCGATCCAATACCTCGTCATGTACACCCAGACCGCAGATCTTTCGACCGAGGGAGCAGCTGATGTTGAGAGCAAACAGCCTGAAGAAAGCGATTCGGCAAATTATTGAACATGCAGAGAAAGGTAACACGTTACTTGTATTTCTGGTAGTAAAGATTACATCAGTCCTGTTCCCTGTGACTTGTAGTTGTGTGATGTCCTGTAGAGTAGAATATTGCTTTGCCGAATTTCCACAACTTTGCCTTCATTGTTTAGACTGACTTTTTTTTTAAACCTCAGGTTCAGTGCTGCAGGGTGGACATTCTTCCAGTACTTGTTGGCTGTTAGTCCTGTAAGGGGTAACAACTTAACACTCATTGATTCTTAGCCCTGAGTGAGAACCTCTTCCAATTAGGTCATTGGTTGTGAGGACCATCAAGGTCTGTCTTTTAACTTTTAGCTTTTCCCGGTTAGGGGTTGCCACAGCAGAACTCCGGTCCGCTCATGATCGGCAGTGGATTTTACGGTGCCGAGTTGCCAGCCCACTACCCAACCTTCAACGAAGGCATGGCCATTCATGCTCACACCTACCTGCATGTCTTTAACATCACTCGACCGCGGGGAGGACATGCAGACTCCACACAGAAGGTGTTCCAGCTGAGAATCGAACAGGAGAACCTCTTGCTGTGAGGCGACAACGCTAATCGCTGCACCACCGCAGCTTCAAGGTCTTTCTTTTAACATTTAACCCTAATCATCCCTGTAAGTGACTCGGTAGCATACAAGGGGTTAGCATGCATTGGGCTCATGCATGGAAGGAGGCAGTTTGTGAATGACATCCTATTCAGATGCTGTACTCATGTTGTAAGCAGATGCATCTTTGCCATATCCCCCATGTTTGCAATTATTTTCTTCAACAAAAACTACATCCTTTATCCCCTGTAAAGAGACATGATCAGGCTTCTGCCCTCCTCATTCCTTTTCCTTCTCTACTGGCTTACTCCAGTGCCTTGGTTGTGGGTTGTAGAGAGGGCTCCATTCCCCCTTTACAATGAATATGATTGTTTAAGTTGAAATTTTGGATCCAAGTCAAAGGTGCTAACACTCCATAGAAGAATGATGATGTTTACCAAGGGGAGTTGCAGCACAGTTATTTAAATAGTGTAGGACTGCTGCAGGCACTGTTATTATACACATTAGTTACTGTGCATTTAACATGATATTGTTGCAGGTTTAATGATGGTGCACATTAATTACTGTGTAATTAGTGTCATGGAGGTAGTGCTGCAGGTGTGGTAATGTTGCATGTATGCACTTATTTTATTTTAATTTCTCCATTTCTTTTGGGTTTCTAATACTATGACAGGAGTGGACCCCATTCCTAAGTCAAAGTACAGTTAAAGTTCATGAAATTAGTATTGTTTCAATCTTTGATGCCAGCCAGAAGTGCTCTTCGCAGCACCCGCAGTGTGCCCAGTAATGACGACTCCTGCAATTCGTATGGAGTTACATGTATTGGTACCATATCCAAATATGACTGTAGACTCTTTTTTATAAGACCTGCTGCTCCTACTACTATTGGAACTGTCTGGGTATCTTTTGCTCTCGTTTCTGCCTACAAATCCTGATATTTTATAACTTTGTCTCTCTCTCTCTCTCTCTCTCTCTCTCTCTCTCTCTCTCTACGTAAGACACTGTAGTCACTGGGTGTTGCAATTTCAATGATCAATGCTACTTTTGTCTTCTTTTCTTGGACCACTTTTCTAGCAAACTGAGTTTATACTTACTGTGCAATTACCGTGGTGCTGTTACAGGTGTATTGGTATTGCATATGTCAGTTACTGTATAATTAACATGGTGCTGTTACATGTTTGTTGATGTTACACATATCACATATTGCATAACGAACATGGTGCTGTTACAGATTTTTTTTTTAAAGCAATGATGCCATTCACTTACTGTAGTCTGTGCACTAATATCTATAGTCAAAATCTGTAAAAGGTATTATGTGCTTAAGTTTGTTTTATGTTGTTGCAAGTTATTCCTAGAGGTGGAGTTATGAGGTTATCAGCTGAAAATGCTGAATACTTATGGATCACTAGATTAAACTTAAACTAGGTCTAAATGAATGTTATAGTTTTAAACCTGTATTGAGCAAATGAAGTTTAAAACCTTGACTGTTTTTAATTGGACCATGCGGGTCATGTGACTATGCTACTGATACTATTTAAAGTTGAAATTTAAAGTGTTTTCAAATACTTGAAAAAGTACCTGTGTTGGTGTGAAATTTATTGTATGCTTTACACATTTTGTCTGTTCTGAAAACTGCCTATTAAACTTTTCCCTCTATGTGGTTCTAGTATGCAGTTTTTTGCATGTACTCTGCCCTCAAGTTGCACCCATATCTCTCTTGCTCAGAGTCAGCCACTGACTGCAAAAATCAATATACTTTTTCTCCTCCCAATATCTTAGAAAAAAATTTCTTTTATGACTTTTTTCCCCAAAAATTCAATATAGTCAGAAGCTTCCTCTCTGTCCAATACTCCACATAATCTTAGTTTGCACTTCTTTCTTGCCTTATCTTCCAAATGACCCAGCTTCTGTTCAATATAAGCAGTTTGGCAATTTAATACTACTGACTTTTTTTGCCATCCACCCATCATTGTACGACGATAGCACAATGTCATGATATTCTTTCAAAAACTCACAGAAATCATCTGTGGGGGAATTCAAGTTGTTTTGTATATTGATTCAGGAGCCCAAACCCCAGTATCATCTGCTGCCTTACTTGCTTCTATGACCCCAGCTGTCTGCCAAGTACCAAAGCATTGTTAAATGCTGACAGTTAAGCATAGTCAGAACGTGTAACCTAAGCCATCTGCTTCTGTGCCTCTTTTGGTGTGTCAATACACATGCCTTTTTTTCTTCTACACAAGCCTCAAAGATATAATTTCCAAAATGATCACTTAAACGCAACTAAAATTATTACCAAAACTCAGACTTAAGACTGTTAATCAGTTGAGCATTTTTTGAATGGCTCACTTCATCTAGAATTACAAAAGTTGATGGTCTGATGTTAAGGCTGAATCATAGTAACATTAAAATTTTGTAAGAACCAAATTATTTAAATGTATAGCAATTCATCTTGCTTTATTTGCATTAAAAGCAAGACAGTTGTGATGGTGGAAGTAGACTGTTTGACTCCTGATTTGCTCTAAACAACTACTGACATATCAAAACAGTAATTTGGAAAACAAGGATGTAAAACCTGTTAGTTGCATACTACCTCCAGCTGCATATAACCTATTTCCGAGATGTTAAGTTCTTGGAGGGTGTTTGTTAAATGTTAAAATATGTACGATCAGGGAAGGGTTGGAAAGTGGGGGTTCTGTCCCTGCTAATTTTAGTCATTTCTTCCTAGTGTTCTGATGTTTATGCTTTCAGAAGACCAGTGCTTTTAGTGATTTTAACATTATTACGTTAGTTTTTGAAGAATTGAGAGTAGGATTTTCTTCTAAAGTCTCTAGTCTTTCAGAAATGTTATATAAATTAAAACATGCATTTTTGACTTTATCACATCTTGTTTGATACATGTATATGACTGTTTGAGATAGTTCCGTTGTGTGAAACTGTATATTGGTTTCTTGTCAGTCTTAGTAATTTATTTCTGTTACTAAGTTCTGTTAGAGCATTATGAGTAAATTGGTCAGTATAAAGGCAGAAATTACAGCATGGGTGTCAGTTGTGGTCTGAAAGTAGTTGTTACTCATTACTGTTTCTCTCTTTTAGCTGTAGATGAACAGAATGAACAAACAGTGGAACAAGAGGGGTTTTCATTGTCCATGTCATTATCAGAAGATGGGAAGGAACAAAAGAATGAGGACAAACTTTTATCACAGTCTTCTCATAGCGGAAACTTCACAAGCTCTACAAGTAAAGCTAGAATGTCTCAGAAAGGTACATAAATTACACTAATTCTGTGTGCATAACTTGTGTTATTTTACTGCATTTTGTTCACCAGGTGTAGCCTGCTGGGCAAGCCTGTTTACAGTGAGGCACTAGTGATAAAATGTCAAAGTAACACCTGCTGCTGCGGCAAGTGCAAAGTAATTGTTGCTTCAGAAATAGAAACAGAATATGACCAGTGCATCAGACTCTTGAATTTCAACCATGTATGAAACAACAGAGACAGCTCTAAACATGTACGCAAATGCCATGACATACATTACCACTGATGAAGAGGTACGTCCCCCCGAGCAGCCGTCACACTCAGGTGATGTTAGGCACTGACAGTGTTAGGCATGCAGTGCTTTCTCAGGTGCAGCCAGATACAGACAACAAATGAAAAGACTATTCCATGTTGTTTAACGGTGCTGTAGGTCTCTGTGTTCTTAAATGAGGACTTGGCTATACCATAGGTTATTACAGGCCAGTGACATTTCCAGGTTTGATGGTTAAAGGTGCCTGAAAGTTTGCATGGCAGCAACTTGTAGACCATCTTTGCAATAGACACAGCATGGCTTTAGATGAATTATCTGTTGATACTTCCATGGTTAAGAACTTGAATTCTGTTGTTTGTAGAATGCACGGAGAGATAACTGGGGTTATGTTTTTCCCTGGTGTTCCAAGTCACATATAATCAATCACTTAGTGATTCTGCAATGTCCTAGAAAGAAGCAAACCCTAAGTTATGCTAGAAAACAGCACTGTTCAGCAAGAAGTGTGCAGACAGTGAGGTACTACACTGCTAGTGATAGATACTTGATGTGCACTATACAGTAGTCGGTGATAGAAAACAGTACTATCCAGTGTTTGATGTACACTCTCTGGGGCACTGCAGTATTCAGTCATAAAGCATTACTATCCAGTGCATGGTGAGCAGGGCCTGGGGCACTACAGTAGTCGGTGATGAAGCATTACTCTCTAGTGCTTGGTGTGCAGTGTCTGGGGCACTACAGTAGTCAGTGATAACGCATTACTATCCAGTGCTTGGTGCGCAGTTTCTGAGGCACTACAATAATCAGTGATAAAGCATTAATTATTATCCAGTGCTTGGTGTGCAGTGTCTGGGGCACTGCAGTAGTCAGTCATCAAGTATTACTATCCAGTGCTTGGTGTGCAGTGTCTGTGGCACTACAGTAGTCAGTGATAAAGCATTAATTACTATCCAGTGCTTGATGTGTAGTGTCTGGGGCACTACAGTAGTCGATCATCAAGTCTTACTATCTAGTGCTTGGTGTGCAGTGTCTGAGGTACTACAGTAGTTATTCATCAAGTATTACTATCCAGTGCTTGGTGTGCAGTGTCTGGGGCACTACACTAGTCTGTCATAAAGCATTGCTATCCAGTGCTTGGCGTGCAGTTTATGGGACACTACAGTAGTCAGTCATAAGGCATTACTCTCCAGTGTTTGATGTACACTGTCTGGTGTACTACAGTATTTATGTATAAAGCATTACTATCCAGTGCTTGGTGTGCAGTGTCTGGGGCACTACAGTAGTCAGTCATAAGGCATTACTCTCCAGTGTTTGATGTACACTGTCTGGTGTACTACAGTATTTATGTATAAAGCATTACTATCCAGTGCTTGGTGTGCAGTGTCTGGGGCACTACAGTATTCAGTCATAAAGCATTACTGTCCAGTGCTTGGTGTGCAGTGTCTGGGACACTACAGTAGTCATAAAGCATTACTATCCATTGCTTGGTGTGCAGTGTCTGGGGCACTACAGTAGTCAATGATAAAGCATTGCTACCCAGTGCTTGGTGTGCACTGTCTGGGGCACTACAGTCATCACTCATAAAGCATTACTCTCCAGTGCTTGGTGTGCAGTGTCTGGTGCACTACAGTAGTCAGTGATACAAGACAGTATGGTTCAGTGATTGATGGTACACTATCTGGGGTAGTACAGTAGTCACTGATAGAAAACAGAACTGTCCAGTGCTTCATGTGCAGTACCTCGGATATCTCTGCAGTCATTGATAGAAATCAGCACTTTCAATGCTAGATGTGAAGTCTTTGTGATACTAGTGCAGTCATCGGTAGAAAACAGCACACTTCATTGCTGTTGTGTTGGTCTTAGGAGCATTTCTGTGGCCAGTGATAGAAAATGGTACCTCTGGAATCCTAGATGTCCATTTTCTAGAGTCCCAAAGTGGTCAGTGATAGAAAAGGGCATTTTGTAACTGTAGGTGTACATTCTCTGGAGTACCACAGAATTTCATGGTAGGAAACAACACTTTTACAGTGCTGTGTTTGGTTTGTAGTCTGTTATCACAATGGTCAAGTGAGTAGAAATAGTACTTCCTAATACTAGGTCTGCTGTCTTTGGCGTACCAGCATGATCTGTAATAAAAAATGTTACTCTGTAATTCTAGATTTCTGATCTGTGGAGTACTTCATTGGCTAGAAAGTTATGCTGTTTAATCCTAGGCGTGCAGTTTGTGAAGCAAGAAAGTGGCCAGTAATAAAAAGTGGTGCTCTCGTTATAGGCTTCCTAAGTTTGGCAGTAACCTTTTCTACCTTTTGTTGCCTAAGTTATTGTGCTAAAAGTTTTTGTTTTCTGGAATTATCAAATAGTTTCTTAACAGTGACCTTTCTACACTCATGCATATTATCCAAGTACTTCCTTGTTTTTCCTTTAGCATTTTGCAGTTGCTGTACTTATTTTGTGATATTTCTCTTATTCTGCAATACTTTAACCTTTGCCAACACTCAGAATAATTCCAATTACTTTTTCCTATATCTCCATCTTTCTTACTTCTACCATGTTTTTAAACTCCTCTTTCATTTCAACCCACTCATTAGCTATCCTTTTTGAAAAAAAATGTGTCTCTTTCCTAGTAACACTCAGATCATTTACACTACCCATTCCTTAATTCCCCCGTCTTTAACAAATAAGTAGGAATGCTCCAGTGTCTCACTTTCACTTCAGTAACCTGCATCTTTATCTTGGTCTTAATTGGTGCACAATCTGAAATAGTTATTGGAGATGTTTCAGAGCTTTCATTTAAGTACAAGCATTCCTGTGAAATGTAATTTCTGTCCAGTTTTGCCCAGTTGTTGTACTTTGGGGAGTAATATGTCACATCTGTCTGCAATGTCTTTTGGCTTTTTCTGGTTAGGGGTCACCACAGAGGATCACCAGTTTGCAGATTGATTGGCAGTGACGTTTTTACAGTGTTGAGTTGCCAGCCCGGCGCCCACCCTTCACTGAAGGCACACACATACACATACACACCTACCTGCATGTCTTTAAAACTCACACGACCACAGAGAGGACATGCAGACTCCACACAGATGGCACTCCAGCCAAGAATCGAACTGGAGAACCTCTTTCTGTAAGGCGACAATGCTAACTGCTGCACTACTGCAGCCTCTGTCTGGGTTTCTACTCCTGAATTCATATTATCCGTATCAACCATTCCCATATATCTTTCCAGAAATCTACCTCTCTGTTATATTTTCCCTTCTAGGTCCCCTGTTGCATCCATACTATTGAAAACCAGGTTCTAGTCCCCAACCATAAATAATATCCCATGCTAAAAACATATTATTTCTCCCAAAATTCTCTTAAGCTCCAAAATAACAGTCTTAGGTGGAATTTAAATGCATGATGGTGTAATCCTCCTTCCCAACCCATAACCTTACTTTTACAGATCTGCCATTATTGTCTTTTTTCCTCATCTATAAAATATTAAAGCTCGTCAAGCAATCAGTATTATTGCCCCCCATTTCTTTGTCACTGATATTCTGCTGAATGTCCATCCTAAAATCCTTTCTTTGTCAAAATTGCATAATAGTTTCTATCAGAGTGTGTCTCTTGCAACATTATTATTTGCAGCCTGCACTTATTAATATAATTCAGTACTCTGCTTTTTGTCTGCATCTGTAAGGTCATTTATATTTCATTTTAATGTGAGTAGACTAGCCATTGTAATAGAAAGGTATTAGTGTCACCTGTTATGTGACCGTTCTTTTTTAAGATTTTAATTGGTTGTTTTTTATTACTATACAGTGTTATCTTAAAAGAACAAAATGTTTAAATTGAACACCATACAACAACAACAACCTTTTAAATATATAAAGTAACAGCCATTTTTGACTCAAATAAACAAAAGAAAAGTATTACAAATATTTACATTGGTGCCTGAATCCATTTTTATATTTTGCAGCGTTTTATTTTCCTGTGTTTTGTAAAAAGTAAATAAACAAATAAATCCTCATGACATCTGTAATGATTCAGAATATTTATAACTGATTAATTTCATCTTCTAAAGTAGTTGAATTTTTAACTATAGCTTATGATCGGTTAGCTTCTTAGATGTTCTCATTTTCTTAGGTTCTATCTCTATGAATTACTTCATCCAGAAGTAGGAATTCTTCAGACTGAGGAAGGGAATTGTTCTTCCTGTTTCTTGTAGCAGATTTTTTTTGCGATGGCTAGAGTAGTCCATTTAATGTAATATAGGTCATTCTTAATATAGAAAAGAGTAAGAAACATTAAATAAAATCAAATTTCCTGCCTGACCTGACAGTTCTTTTGAATGTATATATTCAACTTTTAGCGTACATGCACATATTAATGCTTAACAGGTTGATCTTGTATGTATTTGCTTCTTCTCATGTCTGTTTGAACCAGTATCACCTTTTTTAAGAGTTTTTGCTTAGTTGTTGTTTGTCTTTCGGCTTTTCCCAGTTAGGGGTCGTCGCAGCAGAGCATAAATAAAAAATGAAATTAATTTTCAGAACCCCTATCTTCTTTCAATTCAAAACAGACACAATTATGTACGTTTTCAGGAAATGAAGTTCAGCTCTTCATATAGCAGCTATTGCCCCAAATGACTGCTGCACCCACAGACATTACTTAATTTAAAGTTAGGGTTACCCATACTGAAGTGCATGCTACGGCCTGTGTTAATACTTAGACTAATTGCTGTCTCTTCTTTTCTTATCTCAATCTCATCCTTGATGTATAAATAGCTTGCATGATTTCAGGAAACATTAACTTTTAGCCATAAGAGAAAGTGCACTGATTACCTTTAAATAAAGTGTGCAGTGTTATATTGTTTTAATAGACTAAGGCTGCAAGGGAGGCAACTACTTTAATTCCACAGTTTCAAATTTCATTTCTTTTTCACTGGACTGTTTGCCAACGTACCTTTAAATGTTAATAGCACTGTGCCTTGTACTGTTCATTCAGTAGACAGTGTTCAGACCTCTCACAGCTAATTAATTGCTTGCACCCACAGACTTCTTATCTCCAAGTTGGTAATGAAAAAAAAAGATGCTGACTTTTAGATGCATGAAAGAATCTTTATAAATTTCCCCAGAACATACTGCTAAGCCTTCTCATGATTAATTATGTGCACCTGTGGACTTCTGGTCTGCTTTGACAGTATCAAAAAGAGCTAATATTTTCAGTGTCTCATCATTTTGTTATTTTTAAACATGTTAGCTTGACATAATGTCTGTAACTCAAACCAAGGACATTAATCTTTATAGCCACCTCTATAAAATGGGAAATTGTATATTAATTCTACATATAATTTGATCAGTACACTTTTATATCCTTAACACCAGCGATTCAAGATCACAGCATCATGTTGACTTTAATTTTCTTCTCTCCAGCCTTTCTTATATTGTTACAGTGTAAAGCCCAGATGTGAAAAAGTACTTTCTTGCTTTAATATCTTTTAACATATACAGCAATCACTAGTAATACTCCACCCCACCTTGCATTGAAAATATTTCTGACTACACACTAATCAAAACTGCTTTGCAATACAATGTGCAATTTACTTCATGAAATTTTAGACAAATGTTAGTAAAAGTAATGTCTTTCGGCTTTTCCCGGTTAGGGTCACCACAATGTAACTCCGGTCCGCTAATGATTGGTAGTGGATTTTTACGGTGCCAAGTTGCCAGCCCAACGCCCTACCTTCAAGGAAAGCACACCCATTCACGCTCGCACCTACCTGCATATCTTTAATGTCTCTCGACCGTGGGGAGGACATGCAGACTCCACACAGAAGGCACTCCAGCTGAGAATCAAACGGGAGAACCTCTTGCTGTGAGGTGACAACGCTAATCGCTGCACCACAGCGGCCCTTTTAGACAAATGTTAGTAAGAACAATAATAGTTTTGCTTACAGTTACTTCTTTAGTCTCTTCAGTGTCTATCATAATTGGGATATGTGATTTACAATTCACCTATCAGTTTAACAAGTTAACAAAATTCCAGTCTTTTTCAGCATCTTCTTCTGGCAAAGTTTAATTTCACATTACTGTATCTTATGGGATTAATGCTTTATAGTCTCCCATTTATTCACTAATATCACGTTGTTACTGGTCTTCTTCCTGATGCTGTCTATCTCCCATCCACCAGTCTGTGGTTCAAGTTCTAACTACCGCCGTATTGCCCTTCTCTCTCCAATATCTAAAATTCTAGAAAAATGTGTTCACCACCAACTTTTACCCTACTTAACTCTTAATCAGCTACTTACTCCCACCCAACATGGTTTCCACCCTGGCCACAGCACCACAACTGCCCTACTCTCCTTCTTAGAAACTGTTAATCAAGCCCGAGATTCTGGTCTTCTTGTATCCACTGTTCTGTTAGATCTCTCTAAAGCCTTTGACACCATATCCCACACACACCTTCTCTCTCATCTCTCCAAACTTAATCTCTCCCCTAATACTCTTTCCTGGTTCTCCAGTTACCTTTCTGACAGATCTCAGGTTGTCAGATGGAAGGACTCTACCTCTTCCTTCTTACCTACTCCGACCGGTGTTCCTCAGGGATCCATCCTCGGTCCCATCCTTTTGAACATCTTCATAAATAACCTTCACTCCGCCCTCCCTAACACTACAGTCATCCAATACGCTGATGACTCTACCTTAGTCTGTGCTGCCCCAAACTTCTCTGAACTTATGTCCAAAACTCAAATAACTTTTTCCACAACAGAAAACTGGATGCACAAAAACCATCTCTCCCTCAACTCCAATAAGTCTAAAATACTAATTTTCCCCCCTACCAAAACTTCTTCATTTGTCAAAACCACTTTCAACATCCTAAGCCAAACCAACACTCCTATAGAAGTGGTCCCCTCCGCTAAACTCCTTGGCATTATCATTGATGAACACCTCAAATTCGATCTCCACATACAACAAAACATAAAAAAACACCAAAAGTTAGGCATGCTCTACAGGAATAATCTATTTCTTTCAAACTCCTCTAGGCACACCTTAGCAACTACCTACCTCCTTCCCTCTCTCCTTTATGGTGCCCCTCTTCTAACTAATCTGTCTGCTTCCCTCACCTCTAAACTTGAAGCTTGCCTATAACAAGATCTCTAAATTTGCCACTAAATCCAAAACCTCAACACACCACTGCCTTGCCCTTCAATCTCTGAACTGGTTAGAACTCCCTAACCACCTTGACTATCTTCAACTAACAACCGCTCACAAACTAATATTCTATCCAGAAAAATGCCCAACTTTATCCAACATCCTTCCCCCTTACATCCCAAAACGATCTTTGAGATCAGAACACCAAAACCTAATCTCCATTCACAGACCTAAACATTCCGCTGGCAAGCTACTACTATCCTTCTCTCTAGGCAAAAAATGGGACTCTCTCCCTCCATCACTGAGGACTATACCTAACACAGATCACTTCAAGACCCAACTCTACTCACACCTTTCCTCCAAATGGATATGTTCCTGCTTTCACCCTATATAAATCATACAGATTTTCTACACTAAGCCCCTCTTTACCCCTTCACAAATCTACTCTCAGACTTCATTTCTAATTCCCAAAATGATTTAGCCTACTTCCTATTGACTGTAAAGAAGACAATATTGCAAATTATCTAAAAAAAAAAAGAAAATGTTTATGTTCTTATTATTTTGCACTGTTATTATTATGTATTCTTACTGTTTGTTCTTATTATGTATTCTTACTGTTTGGACATTTAATTGATTGTACTGACTTTGGAGCTTTTCTCCCCGGGCCTCCACTGAAAATGGGTACTTCGTGGCCCAGTGGACTTCCCCGGTAATCAAACTGAAATAAATAAAGTACAAAGTACTTCAGATTCTTCTTGACAACTTCTGTGCTTTTTCATTCACACAAGCATTTTTTGTTTGGAACAATGGAAATATTTGACTGGCAAAGTCTCCCTTTGGGCTTTTTTATTGTCAGAAGAATGAGAAGCAGAGTTCAGTTCTATTTATTTTCTATCTTTTTGATGGCTAGACATTTTTCTTCTTTAGCTGGTTCAACATCAAAAAAATGTCTTTTATCTTCCAGGGAAAAAATATTCTGAAGAAAACCAGATACAGCAGCTTGATCTCCTGTCTGCCTCTCAATATTCCCTGATTGCTGGAATAAACTTGCTTTTCTTCTGCTTGGTGTGCATAGAGTAATAATTTTTCATAAACACTCTGTCGTCCCCAATTTTTAATATTTTCCCTTCTGCTACACTTTTGTCAGGAGCAACATTTTCTGCTGGTATGATTTACAGTCTTTACTACTACAGGGTGTCTCTTGTTTTCTTATGGCCAGAGGTAGAGCATGCACCTGATGTAACCTCACTATTAACAAATCCTACTCTGCAACACCAGTCCAGTAGTTTATCTGTACTTTTGTAGAATTGTTTGCAGTGTGTTCCTTTTAGTTTCTGTGGTACAGCAGAAAATCTCCAGTTTTCTCTTCCTGCGCTGTTTTCTAGCTGTACGATTTTTCAGACTGCTCTTCTTGAGAAGCCTCTTGCTCAGCCAGACTTTTTTCATTTCAGCTTCTGATTTTTTACAGTCTTATAAGCTAATCTGAATAGGTTGTTAATGCTTCTTCTATTTTTCCAGCCTTTTGTTGCTTGATGTTATATATTCCTTAATTGTTTCACTTACTTTAAAAACCTGAGTGCATTTGATTTATTTTTTCCTCTAAATTGTTGGAAGCAGTCCTAGGTACCAAAGCCAAAACTTGGAACTACTTTTTGCTGAACAGTTGCAAGATTCTTTCAAGCCAAAGTTTTTTCTTCTCCTTTTATGGTTGTTTTTCTCTTCCTTTCCTCAAATTTCTTCTTTGCTGGCATCCAGGCTGCATAATTACAGACCAGTAACTGAATTTTACATACATCAGTACATTTTAATGGCCTTCCTATTTTGAGTTTTCAGTTTTCACACTGGGAGTGAAACCTATTGATCAATGTGTAGCCATCTTGGAAGTCCTGAAAAGTGGTACTCTCAATCCTTGTGTGCACTCTCTGGGGTACTCCAGCTTTATGATAGAAATTGCCACACTCCAGTGTGAGGTATGCAGTCTCCGGAATACCACAGAGTTGTGATAGAGCATGGCAGCCTTCGATCTGAAGTATACCACAAAGACTGCTTGTAGAAAATGCTACTGTCTAATCCTTTTTGTGCAGTCTCCAGGGCATCACAGCAGTGTCATGAGAAATGTCACCCTGTAGTCTAGGAGTGGTGAAAAGCAGCAATTTCCTTTGCACAGTCCGTGAAATACCATGGCAGTCTGTGTTCCTTGTTATGTAATCCATGTGGTACCATAACGGATTATAACAGTCAACAGCACTCCTGCATACTAAGTATGTTGTCTCTGAGGTACCACAGTGATTGGTGAATAGAGACAGCACAAACAAATCCTCAGTGTATGGTCTCTGGGATACCACAAAAGTGTATTTGAAAACAGAACTCTTGATTCTTAGGCATGCAGTCTTTGTGGTACCATAGCAGACAATGTTAGAATACAGTAATCTCTGGGGTACCACAAGGCATAATAGAAGACAGTACTCTACAATCACAACTGCAGACGCTGTGGGGTATCACATTGGTGTGTTGAGGTGTAATACTGTTCATTTCTAGGTATACACTCACAAAATACTGAAGGATTAAGTAAGGACACCTACTAGTGATTCCAGTTTTGAATTCTGAGGAGAGGTAATACAGTGGCTGTGTAGGGAATACACTCTGATTTCTTAGGTGCACTATCACTGGGTTACTAAAGGGATAAATATTGACATTTTCTAGTCTTTTGAGTAAATTCTGTGGGATCAGGGTTGCCACATTGTTGTGTTAGGGAATGACAATCCCATTTCATTGGTATACATTTGAAAGTTACACTCGTCCAGTTCTAGGTCTAAACTTTCTAAGGTACTACAGCAGTATGCTAAGAAATGTAATTCTCCAGCTCTGTGATGTGCATTAGCAAGTGGTACTATCCATTGCTAAGTGTGTAATCCGTGAGATACCACAGTGTTGTATTAGGAAATGACACTCTCCCGTCCTAGGTGCACATTCTTTGGACTGCCGCATGGGTCAGTGTTTAGTCCCTTCTTGGTTACTGCATTTGACAGCAAAACATTGAGAAACTGTGGTAGTTCAGAGTTTCCATTGTATTCTGATTACTTTCCACTCGTCTGCTTTTTGCCTTCTCTGCAGTCTGAGTAACCATAGCACTGTCTTCATATCAGTGTAAGGGAAGAAGGAGCACTGGCGCTGGATCTAAGAACGTTTGAAGTAAATTTGGTGCTAGACACTGCAAATCAAAGTGGACAGTATAGCAGTGAATAATTGTATACCAGCATACGGGGGGAACCGTTCTTACCCTTTTTGCAAGGAGACAGTGAGCATCTGAAACTGGTTTGTAACTTGCAGTGTCGCTGCAAATTGGGTGTCTTGCAGCAGTGATATACACTGCAGCAAACATTCTAATCTGATGCCTACTGTCTGCCTGCTGATGAGGGCTGGAAAGAGCATTGCTTATTCAGATTTCACTTTGTGAACGGGGAATGCTAAAGGTAGACCTGTTCATTACAGATGACGGTGCTCAATGTTCCTAAGGAATTTTCACATCATTTATTCACTTTGTCTTGGGAAATAGACATCTTTTTTTTCTCCGTGAATTAATTATCTGAACACACCTTTATTTCCCAAACAATCATTCCTATGCTACTACAGATGATTCCTTACTCTCCCAGTCTTCTCCCTCTCAGCAAGACACTATTTTCCTGGTAAGGATTAGATCTGTATCCTGTCCAGACGGCCTTTGAATCTGCATGCTTGAAAGAGTTGCTTTGGATCCTAAATAGTATTCATTTTTATCAGAAAGAATTCACATTTTTAGGAAGAGAAGGCTGCCATCTGCAGGAAAAGCTTTCATGATTAAATTGAAGAGGTTTTCTGTTAGCCTGGCAGTCAGTGAATTAGAGCACTAAATCAGTTTTTAAGTATTTGTTTTATGTGAAATCAGATGAAGATGAAATTTGAGATAGAAAGGAAAATAGTTGAACAGGTTAACAGCTTCATATATCTGGGAAGGATGGTTGAGTAGAAGGGAAGTCTGGATGAGGGGGTCAGAGCTAGAATCAGAGGGGCTGGCAGCCCACCAGCAATAGAGTATCTGCCATAGTGTATGACAGAGGAATGCCAAAGAAGCTGAGAAGTAAGGGTTGCAAAACAGTGCTGCGACAAGTACTACTGTATGGTACAGAAACCTGGGTAGTAATGGCAGAGCAGGGGAGATGAAGTGCCTGAGATGAGTGGAAGGTTGTATACTGTTGGACAGGCAAAGAAATTATGGCATCGGAGCTGTAGCCAAACTTGCTCCAGTTGCAGTGAAAGTCAAAGAGAACGTATTACAGTGTTTCTGGCATGTGTGCAGAAAAGCAAAAGACAATCTGGTGAAGATTTGTGAGAGGCAGGAAGAAGGCAATAGAAAATTAGGGCATTCTGTAAAGAGATAGATGGATTGTTGCAGAAAGGATCCGAGTCAGTCAGGGATGACAGTCAAAGAAGGTACAAGTGGCAGTGAATTAAGAGAGATGGTAACAGTTGATGCAAAACCCTGACGCCATTGATGATGATAATTCTGCAAGTAACTGCTCCATTGTTTGAACCAGCTAATTCGGTGATCTTAAACCATGCTCCTTGTAAAGTAATTTTTAGTGGCAGCTACTGCAGACAAGAAGGATTACAGAACTGTAGGACTAATATTCTGTTTACTTGTTATTTCACACTGACATGATAGCTAGCAGAATGAGTCTGTACATCCATGCATAAGATGGTCACGTGTCAGTGTCTTTGTGCTAGTCAGATCAGTACCTGTTTTTTTATTATTCAATAGCACAATGATGGGGTAGAAACAAAATTATATAGTAATAGCTATGCTACTATGGGGATAAGAGCAAAGGCATCAGAAAAAAACAGTTTTCTTCATGCAAAGCAGATTAGTCCTTCTGCTGACCAAGTCAGTGTAACATTGAGTACCAAAGATGACAATGTTGACTGCTGTAAATTAAAATTTGGACATTATTTTGTTTGTGTATGAATGCCAAGTATTTTGTAAACTAATTTTGGTCATTCTCACTGGCATTATAGTACAGCATAGGTATGGTTAGTGCAACAGATGTGATATATGGTTGGTGATATCTTTTTTGTATTCTAGCAGTCACTTATTGTAGTTACTTGGGTACTTTCAGCTGTTACATTTTATTTTATCAGCTTGTTACTTTCATTGTTGCAGTTAAACTAATGTTTGAAGGAGTTGGGGCTTGGGTGGGTAGCCTAATGGTTAAGGTGTTTGCCTTACAAACACAAGGTACAGGGTTTGAATCTCACTGGGGATAATTGGCTAGACTTAAAATGTCTCGCAAGGGCAGTTAGCCTAATACTAATCTATGAACCTATGAATGCGCACGCATACACATACACACACTTTTTGTTGTTGGGGGGGAGGTTGGCGTAATGGTTAAGGTGCCTACCTTATAAACACAAGGTGCAGGGTTTGATTCTCACATGGGGTAATTGGCTAGGCTTAAAATGGCCCATGAAGCCAGTTAGCCTAGTACTAACTTATAAACCTATGAACCTAACAACTACTGGTGATTACCTGTTCAGCATTTTGGCAGAACGGAGTGCAAAGCATTGTGTTTGTGCTCCAAGATGTAGAATATCGAGTGTGTGTGTGTGTGTGTGTGTGTGTGTGTGTGTGTGTGTGTGTGTGTGTGTGTGTGTGTGTGTGTGGACTCTTTATGTGTTATGGCTTCCGCTCCTCAGTGATGTTGTGGGTGATTACTGAAATGCAGCTATCATCTGGTGAATTGTTTAGATTTGTGGAAGGCTTGGGTGTTATTTCTAGAATTTCCACCTTGTTTTCATCCAAACATGTCTTGTTATTGCTAGGATGCTGTCGGCTTGGATTTTGTCCCATGTCTACCTGAATATATTGTTTCAGAATTTCCTGTTTAACTGCACAATGGGATACTTGAATGCTTTTTGGATGATTATGATTTGGCACACTGTATTTTTATGTGGCATATTCGCTTATTGTCATGCTATTTTTTTTCTTTTATTTGAGTGGTTAGCTGCCATATTTGTACTCAAATTTATACATGGTTATAAGTTATATTTTCTGATAATTTGTCATGCTTATACTGCATTTCCCTTCTAACCTCTTTTGGTGTTTACGTATTTAGTAAATAACCACTATAATAAAGCAGTAGTTTTATATTGTGAAAACCTTGTGTCCATTGTATTGCATTTTGTTATAGAAGATAAAACATCATCTGGCACAGTGCTCCATCCTCAAAAACAGCCTGGGGGCCGGATCTAGCTCTGCTGCAGTGAGGTATGCAATACTGACCTAGCAAACCACCCTGCCCACCGTAGTATTGCCTGCTTGTCTTAACTCTGCCCCGTCCCTATCCCCCTACACATTATCTTAACTTTGCAAAACCCTTTCATTAACACTGCCATCATTCAGACAGATTAGGACTGTGTTTAAGGAAGGGTTTTGTAGTAAAGGCCACAAAAGGAAATTATTTTCCTTTTGCAGTAGTCTTTTGTAGTTCTGGTGGTAAGGCTTTTTGGTAATGTGAATGTTTGAAATGCTTTTGTCGATGTTTTGTATTTAGCATTTAGACAGTTCACACATTCATATAATGTGTGTGTGTGTGCGTGTATGTGTTCTCCTGTCACTAAACCTTGCCTTGCCTCTAGCCCTATACTCTTAACTTTTTCCCCACAAACATTTCCCGTTCTTACTTACCTTTTCCTGACAGATATCTTTTTTCACTGGCTCCCACCTAACTCCCCTTTGTACTTAGCTTATCTCACTCCTATTTTTCCATCCTATTTTCACATCTTCTTATGTTATCTGGCATTGTTCCTTTCCTCCAACATTCTTTCACTAGTCTCTCACCCTACATCCCCTCAGCACGTAACATATTTCTTGCTCTTTTTCACTGTAGTTCACCTCTTCTTCTTGTATTTCACTCTCTTCTTTTCCTTCAGCTTTAACTGTAATCTTACCCCAGATCTCCCTTTTCCTGTTACTTTAATCTAGTTTACCACTCTGACTTGATCCCTTCCCAATTCCATCTTGTCCCCTTAACTTCCTTTTCAAACTTTGTAGAGTTTGACAGGGCTCCTGATGTTTTTCCTTTCTTATCACTTAACAACTCCTAAGCATATACTTGTGATCATGAAGTAGCCAATGTTGAGTATCTAAATTGGCTTTAGTCTTTATGTACCAAGTCTATTTTGTTATTTTTTGCGTACTTAACATGAAGCTTGTAATAATTCTCTGCCTGTCTGTTACCTTCTTGAAGATTGTTGTTGTAATTTATGTACATATCTGTTACTGTTGCTGCATTGTATTTGTAATATTAAATATTTTTTAATGTATGCAAGTGGAGTTTTAGTCCCCGAACCTGTGCTGAAAAATGGTTTTGCATAACCCAGTCAGACTTTGCTGGTCAGTAAAGGCAAAATATGTATATTCATATGATGCTTTGCTCCTTTTCATCAGAAGCTGCTAGGACATTACTGGAAGTGTGTGCCTACTGCCGCTGTCTGGATAGCAAATGTAGGACATATTAACAGAGGAAATATAAATGTTTTAAACACACATATCATAGTGTTTTATTTTATAGTACCTCTTTCATCTGCTAATGTTTCCATTTTTTTTAAGCATTTCATCAGATCCCACATCACAAATGCCAAAATTCCACCTTACCATAACTCAGCTTACCTCTAGACAACTCTATGGTTGTAGCCAGAATCTTACTTTTCTGTTGGCTCAGACCCTTATAGGATTTGAAAAAGGTATATTTCGGATATGTAGGCTGTAATACATCCTCTTTAACATGCAAACACAAGGTCTAATCATTCACATAAGCAAATGTTTTGTATTTTAAACACATTGCTTACAGTCACACCTTAGCACAGCAGTTCCATGAGTGCCAAGTAACATTGATAAAAGTGATAAGTATGGCTAGAACAGTAGCCCACCCCCAAAAAATACTTTTCCTGAACTAAACATCATTGTATGGAGATTGACAAAACAGAATCAGTTCAGTCTCCTCCATGTGATTGCTTTCATCACACAGTGTTTATTGAATTGTGTAATTTCCATCTCCCTTCCTTGTTCTCAGCCTGTGCGTACTTGGCTACCACAGATTCCCCTTTCGTAATTGTTCACTGTTACTGATCTGTAGCCTTATTTCTCAAATCTTGTTTTCCTTCCCTTTTTTTCTTTGCACGCATCCTTTTGTTATTGTCACACACATGCTACTTTCTTGTGTCAAATTTTGATTTATGGCCTTTCCAGTTAACAAGTCCTTATCAGATTGTACACAGTCTTACATTAAGATACGTAGGCACCTTTTTAAATACCAACAGAACATTCAGTTTTACTGTTGTTCTGTCTTCTTTTCTACTCTTGTTCTTAACAGTGGAGATATACGTTAATCCCAAATCTGTTATTTCTTTTAAGTTATAATTTACATGTTATTTGGGTAAGTGAAATGGTCTCTGTTGGACCCTTTTCTTCCATTCATCCATGACCTGAGCTACAAGTGTAAGGTAGATGCAGTTTTTCTGGATGTGTGTGTGTGTGTCTGAGTGTATGTGTTTGGACATGCATGTGCACATCTGTCTTCATGTATAGACATACATATTAACTTGGTGGTGTGCATTTATGATGTCTGCCTCTACGTGGTGTGTCTAAAGTACATTTTTCTTAGAGTGATAAATGTTTAGTGTATATATATGTATGTATAGATATCTCTACATGTCTATGTCATGTACAGACTTTTGGAAGGGCAGTTCTGACATCTTTAATTTGTTTAAAATAAAACAATTTGCTTATGTGAATGATTTTACGGGGTAAACATGATAAGCACATACCTGCACATGTATATTTATATATCAGTAATTAGTAGCCAATTAAGCAGCTTGAGTTCAGACATAGGAAGAGCTAGAGGACTCAGGTAAAATCCATGTCTACAAAGAGAGAGAGCATAGAGAAACCCCACACAGGTAAAACCCATGCCTACATAGAGAGAGCATACATAAACCCCACTCAGGTAAAACCAACGCCTACACAGGGAGAGCATAGAGAAAACTCACACCTATATAGGGAAAGTATACAGAAACCCCACATAGCTGAAATCCATCCCATACACTTAAAAAAACATGCCTACATAGGGACAGCATAGAGAAACCCCACACAGGTAAAACCCACATCTACATAGGAAGAGCATAGTGAAACTTCTCACAGGGAAAACCCACACCTACATAGGAAGAGCAACTCAGGGTAAAACCAACGCACACAGGGAGAGCATTGAAATCCATCCCATACACTTAAAAAAACATGCCTACATAGGGACAGCATAGAGAAACCCCACACAGGTAAAACCCACATCTACATAGGAAGAGCATAGTGAAACTTCTCACAGGGAAAACCCACACCTACATAGGAAGAGCATACTGAAACTCCACACACTTAAAAACCATGCCTACATAAGGAAAGCATAGAGAAACCCCACACAGGTAAAACCCATGCCTGCATAGGGAGAACATAGAGAAACCCCACACAGGTAAAACCCGTGCCGACATAGAGAGAGCAAAGAGAAACTCCAGTCAGGGAAACCCACACTTGCCTAGGAAGAACATAGAGAAACCCCACACAGGTAAATCTTGTGCCTACATAGGGAGTACATAGAGAAATCCCACACAGATAAAGCCCATGCCTACATAAGGAGAGAATACAGAAACTTCTCACAGGGAAAACCCATGCCTACATAGGGAGAACATAGAGAAACCCCACGCAGGTAAAACCCATGCCTACATAGGGAGAGCACAGAGAAACCCCACACAGGTAAAACCCATGCCTACATAGAGAGAGCATACATAAACCCCACTCAGGTAAAACCAACGCCTACACAGGGAGAGCATAGAGAAACTCACACCTACATAGGGAAAGTATACAGAAACCCCACATAGCTGAAATCCATCTCACACACTTAAAAACCATGCCTACATAGGGACAGCATAGAGAAACCCCACACAGGTAAAAGGCACGTCTACATAGGAAGAGCATAGGGAAACTTCTCACAGGGAAAACCCACACCTACATAGGAAGAGCATACTGAAACTCCACACACTTAAAAACTATGCCTACATAGGGAAAGCATAGAGAAACCCCACACAGGTAAAACCCATGCCTACATAGGGACAGCATAGAGAAACCCCACACAGGTAAAAGGCACGTCTACATAGGAAGAGCATAGGGAAACTTCTCACAGGGAAAACCCACACCTACATAGGAAGAGCATACTGAAACTCCACACACTTAAAAACTATGCCTACATAGGGAAAGCATAGAGAAACCTAACACAGGTAAAACCCATGTATACATGGAGAAAACCCACGCCTAGATAAGGCAAGCATGGAGAAACCCCACCCAAGTAAAACATACACCTTCATAGGGAGAGCATAGAGAAACCTCACACAAGTAAAACCCATGCCTGCATAGGGAGAGCATAGAGTAACCCCACCCCATTAAAACCCACGCCTACATAAGAGCATAAAGAAACTTCATCCAGGTAAAACCAACTCCTACATGGGGAGAGCATAGAGAAACCCCACACAGGTAAAACCCATGCCTACATAGTCAGAGCATAGATAAACTTCTCACAGCGAAAACCCATACCTACATAGGTAGAGCATAGAGAAACCACACACAGGTAAAACCCATGCCTACATAGGAAGAGCATAGAGAAACCCAACACAGGTAAAACCTGTGCATACATAGGGAGAACATAGAGAAACCCCACACAGGTAAAACCCACCCCTACATAAGGAAAGCATAGAGAAACCCCACACAGGTAAAACCCATGCCTACATAGTCAGAGCATAGATAAACTTCTCACAGCGAAAACCCATACCTACATAGGTAGAGCATAGAGAAACCACACACAGGTAAAACCCATGCCTACATAGGAAGAGCATAGAGAAACCCAACACAGGTAAAACCTGTGCATACATAGGGAGAACATAGAGAAACCCCACACAGGTAAAACCCACCCCTACATAAGGAAAGCATAGAGAAACCCCACACAGGTAAAACCCATGCCTACATAGGAAGAGCATAGAGAAACCCAACACAGGTAAAACCTGTGCATACATAGGGAGAACATAGAGAAACCCCACACAGGTAAAACCCACCCCTACATAAGGAAAGCATAGAGAAACCCCACACAGGTAAAACCCATGCCTACATTGGGAGAGCATAGAGAAACCCCACACAGGTAAAACCCATGCCTACACTGGGAGAGCATAGAGAAACCCCACACAGGTAAAACCCATGCCTACATAGGGAGAGCATTGAGAAACCCCACCCCATTAAAATCCACGCCTACCTAAGAAGACCATAGAGAAACCTCATCCAGATAAAACCCACTGCTGCATAGGGAGCGCATAGAGAAACCCCACACAGGGAAAACCCTTGCCTTCATAGCAAGAGCATAGAGAAACCCCACACTGCTGAAACCTTGCCTAAATAGGGAAAGCATAGAGAAACCCCACACTGGTAAAACCCATGCCTACATAGGGAGAGCATAGAGAAACCCCACACAGGTAAAACCCATGACTACATAGGGAGAACATAGAGAAACCCCACACAGATAAAAACCTACACCTACATAGGGAGAGCATAGAGAAACCCCACACAGGTAAAACCCATGTATACATGGAGAAAACCCACGCCTAGATAAGGCAAGCATGGAGAAACCCCACCCAAGTAAAACATACACCTTCATAGGGAGAGCATAGAGAAACCTCACACAAGTAAAACCCATGCCTGCATAGGGAGAGCATAGAGTAACCCCACCCCATTAAAACCCACGCCTACATAAGAGCATAAAGAAACTTCATCCAGGTAAAACCAACTCCTACATGGGGAGAGCATAGAGAAACCCCACACAGGTAAAACCCATGCCTACATAGTCAGAGCATAGATAAACTTCTCACAGCGAAAACCCATACCTACATAGGTAGAGCATAGAGAAACCACACACAGGTAAAACCCATGCCTACATAGGAAGAGCATAGAGAAACCCAACACAGGTAAAACCTGTGCATACATAGGGAGAACATAGAGAAACCCCACACAGGTAAAACCCACCCCTACATAAGGAAAGCATAGAGAAACCCCACACAGGTAAAACCCATGCCTACATAGTCAGAGCATAGATAAACTTCTCACAGCGAAAACCCATACCTACATAGGTAGAGCATAGAGAAACCACACACAGGTAAAACCCATGCCTACATAGTCAGAGCATAGATAAACTTCTCACAGCGAAAACCCATACCTACATAGGTAGAGCATAGAGAAACCACACACAGGTAAAACCCATGCCTACATAGGAAGAGCATAGAGAAACCCAACACAGGTAAAACCTGTGCATACATAGGGAGAACATAGAGAAACCCCACACAGGTAAAACCCACCCCTACATAAGGAAAGCATAGAGAAACCCCACACAGGTAAAACCCATGCCTACATAGTCAGAGCATAGATAAACTTCTCACAGCGAAAACCCATACCTACATAGGTAGAGCATAGAGAAACCACACACAGGTAAAACCCATGCCTACATAGGAAGAGCATAGAGAAACCCAACACAGGTAAAACCTGTGCATACATAGGGAGAACATAGAGAAACCACACACAGGTAAAACCCACCCCTACATAAGGAAAGCATAGAGAAACCCCACACAGGTAAAACCCATGCCTACATAGGAAGAGCATAGAGAAACCCAACACAGGTAAAACCTGTGCATACATAGGGAGAACATAGAGAAACCCCACACAGGTAAAACCCACCCCTACATAAGGAAAGCATAGAGAAACCCCACACAGGTAAAACCCATGCCTACACTGGGAGAGCATAGAGAAACCCCACACAGGTAAAACCCATGCCTACATAGGGAGAGCATTGAGAAACCCCACCCCATTAAAATCCACGCCTACATAAGAAGACCATAGAGAAACCTCATCCAGATAAAACCCACTGCTGCATAGGGAGAGCATAGAGAAACCCCACACAGGGAAAACCCTTGCCTTCATAGCAAGAGCATAGAGAAACCCCACACTGCTGAAACCTTGCCTAAATAGGGAAAGCATAGAGAAACCCCACACTGGTAAAACCCATGCCTACATAGGGAGAGCATAGAGAAACCCCACACAGGTAAAACCCATGACTACATAGGGAGAACATAGAGAAACCCCACACAGATAAAAACCTACACCTACATAGGGAGAGCATAGAGAAACCCCAGACAGGTAAAACCCATGCCTACATAGGGAGAGCATAGAGAAGCCCCACACAGGCAAAACCCATGCCTACATAGGAAGAGCATAGAGAAACCTAACACAGGTGAAACCATGCATACATAGGGAGAACATAGAGAAACCCCAGACAGGTAAAACCCACACCTACATAGGAAGAGCATAGAGAAACCCCACACAGGTAAAACCCACACTTACATAGGAAGAGCATAGAGAAATCCCACACAAGTAAAACCCATATGTACATAGGAATAGCATAGAGAAACCCCACATAGGTAAAACCCATGCCTACATAGGGAGGACATACAGAAACCCCACACAGGTAAAACCCATGCCTACATAGGGAGAGCATAGAGAAACCCCTCCCAGGTAAAAACCTACACCTACATAGGGAGAGCATAGATAAACCCCACACAAGTAAAACCCATGCCTACATATGGAGAGCACAGAGAAACCCCACACAGGTAAAACTCATGCCTACATAGGGAGAGCATAGAGTAACCCCTCCCAGGTAAAAACCTACACCTACATAGGGAGAGCATAGATAAACCCCACACAAGTAAAACCCATGCCTACATAAGGAGAGCATAGAGAAACCCCAGACAGGTAAAACCCATGCCTACATAGGAAGAGCATAGAGAAACCCAACACAGGTAAAACCCATGCATACATAGGGAGAACATAGAGAAGCCCCACACAGGTAAAACCCATGCCTACATAGGAAGAGCATAGAGAAACCCAACACAGGTAAAACCCATGCATACATAGGGAGAACATAGAGAAACCCCAGACAGGTAAAACCCATGCCTACATAAGGAGAGCATAGAGAAACTTCTCACAGGGAAAACCCATGCCTACATGGGGAGAATATAGAGAAACGTCTCACAGCGAAACCCATACCTACATAGGGAGATACAGAAACATACAGAAACTCCACACACTTAAAAACCATGCCTACATACGGAGAGCATAGAGAAACCCCATACAGGTAAAACTCATGTCTACATAGGAAGAGCATAGAGAAACCCATCACAGGTAAAACGCATGCCTACATAGGGAGAACATAGAGAAACCCCACAAAGGTAAAACCCACACTTACATAGGAAGAGCATAGAGAAACCCCACACAGGTAAAACCCACACTTGCATAGGAAGAGCATAGGGAAACCCCACACAAGTAAAACCCATGCTTACATAGGGAGAGCATATTGAAACCCCGCACAGGTAAAACCTACACTTCATAGGAAGAGCACAGAGAAACCCCACTGGTGAAAACACATGCCTACATAGGGAGAGCACAGAGAAACCCCACACGGGTAAAAACCCATGCCTACATAGGGAGAGCACAGAGAAACCCCACACAGGTAAAACCCGCCACACCTACATAAGAAGAGCATAGGGAAACCCCACACAGGTAAAACTCACACTTACATAGGGAGAGCATATTGAAACCCCGCACAGGTAAAACCCACACTTCATAGGAAGAGCGTAGAGGAAACCCCACACAAGTAAAACCCATATGTACATAGGAATAGCATAGAGAAACCCCACACAGGTAAAACCCATGCCTACATAGGGAGGACATAGAGAAACCCCACACAGGTAAAACCCACACTTACATAGGAAGAGCATAGAGAAACCCCACATAGGTAAAACCCATGCTTATATATTGAGAGCATATTGAAACCCCGTACAGGTAAAACCCACACCTACACAGCAAAAGCCAACACAGGTAAAACACTTGCCTACATAGAGACAGCATAGAGGAACTCCACACAGGTAAAACCGACGCCTGCATAGAGAAACCCCACAGAGGTAAAAGCCGTGCCTACATACGGAGAGCATAGAGAAACCCCACACAGGTAAAATCCATTCCTCCATAGGAATAGCAGAGGGAAACCCCACGCAGGTAAAAGCCATGCTTACATAGGGAGAACATAGAGAAACCCCACACAGGTAAAATCCATGCCTAAGCAAGGATAGCATAGAGAAACCTCTCACAGGGAAAACCCATGCCTCATGGGGGGGAGCATAGAGAAACCTCACATAGGGAAAACCCATGCTTGCATAGAGAAACCCCACACAGGTAAAACTCATGCATACATAGGGAGAGCATAGAGAAGTTCCACACATGTAAAACCCACACCTATATAGAACACACAAAAAGCCAACAGAGATAAAACCCATGCCTATGTAGGGAGAGCATAGAGGAACTCCAAACAGGTAAAAACCCATGTCTGCATAGAGAGAACAGAGAAAGCCAACACTGGTAAAACCCACGCCTACATAAGGAAAGCATGGAAAAAACCCACCCAGATAAAACCCACGCCTACATAGGGAGAGCATAGAGAAACCCCACATGGGTAATGCTCACTCCTACATAGGGGAACATAGAGAAACCCCACACAGGTAAAATCAATGCCTACATAGGGAGAACATAAAGAAACCCCACACAGGTAAAACCCACACTTGCATAGGAAGAGTGTAGAGAAATCCCACACAGGTAAAACCCACACCTACACAGGGAGAGCATAGAGAGAAACTCCACATAGGTAAAACCCATGCCTACAATAGGGATAGCATAGAGAAACACCAGTAAGTGCAAAATAGAAGACTGCTGTTCATGAAAGGATTGGCTGATTATCTCTTTGCAAAGTAATGTTACTAGTCATGTTTTATAGTCATCCCTTCTACCAACAGTAGGTGCCATTTGACCATTACCCAGTATCTTTTGTCCATCTGTCAGATGATGTTCAAAAGAAACTTTTCATTTTGAAATATTATAGTCACAATGTTATGTAAAAACTTAGATAAGGATGTGGTTTCAGTCATTCTGTAGGGCAAATAGTTCTAAAAAGAAAAAAAAATCTCAATAAACTTTTCCAGCCATCTTAAGGTGTGTGTCTGTGTGCATATGTCTGTGTGTGTATATATTTATATGCATCTTGGATGGTAAGACTGTCCTAATCATTAGGCAAACAGAGTAAAAATTAGCTGATCTCCATTACTGATGCTATACAGATTTAAAGAAGAAGGCATTCTTTTAGATGAGCAGTTTTCCCACCATCCTCATTAGTATTTATTTATTTATTTATATTTGTTGACCGGGAGTGTCCGACTGGACATAGGTTCATTTTCAGAGGAGGCCCGGGGAGAAAAGCTCCACAGTTAAAATAAACAGACAGTAGTTACATTGGATTAGATACCGATTAACAATTTACATAGCAATTACTTACAACATATTTACAGACGAAGAACATAGTACATAGGTAGACAACTAGAATCTTTATCTGTGAAGTACATAACAGACATTAACAAATGTTACAATAAGAAGTTCCTGCTGTATAATAAATACTAGGCTCATGAGCATCTGAGCTTGCTATAATCAAGGTAGTTAGTGGAGTGGAAAGAAAGGTAGTGGTTGGATGGGGTGGGTGATATTAGAGTGGGAGTTGCAAGGGCATAGCCAGCATGTTTTTAGGTGCATTTTTAGTAAAGTTTTGAAGTGGGTGCATGATGGTATGGAGGTAATTGTGGGTGGGAGGGAGTTCCGTAATTTGGCTATGGTGCAAGAGAATAGTGCTTCACCAGCAGAGTTATTGGCTTTAGTGATCTGCAAGTGATTTTTGTTGCTGGATCTTAGTAGTCTGGTGGTGCGATAAGGTTGGAGTAGATTCTGGAGGGATGGGACATTTAGTGGATGGTTTACTAGTTTGTGGGTGAGTGAGGGTTGATACCATTGAAGGAGGTGAGGTAGTTCAAGCCAGCCCAGTTGAGCAAGTGAGAGACAGTGGTGACTACAGTAGGATGCCCCTGTGGCGAATATTGCGATTTTGTTGCAGCAGGTCTCTAGCCTGTTTAGATTGCATTGCCTTAGGTTGGTATATATTGGAGAGGCATAAAGTAGGGTGGAGATATGGTGGGAATTTGCTATTGAAATCTTTGCTGCTTTGGTGAGAAGTTGCTTATTTCTGTATAATGCTCCTAGTTTTTTGTGGACTTTTTTATGGTCATGGATATGTGAATGTCAAATTTTAGTTTATTGTCTATTTCCACTCCTAGCAATTTGGTGTGTTCAGTTGGGTATATAGTGGTGTTGTCTTTTGCTGTGATGTTAAAGTGAGAGTTGTTTTGAGTATGTTTGGTGGGTTGGAAGATTAGTTTAGTTTTGTTTGGGTTGAGTATTAATTGGGCATCGGATAACCATGTTTCAACAGAGGAAAAGGCTTCCTGTGTGACGTTTTGCAGTTTGGGTAGGGACTGGGCTGAGCAGATGATGGTTGAGTCATCTGCGTATTGTATGAGTGTGCCATGTTTGGTGGCAGAGGCTAGATTATTGGTGAAAACAGAGGAGAGTAGGGGTCCAAGGATGGATCCTTGGGGAACCCCTATGGAGACAGGTAGTTGGGGAGATATGCCATTCTGCCATGCAACGGATTGGTGGCGGTCAGACAGTTAACTCTGAAACCAGTTGGTGACTGATTGTGAGAAGGATAGGTTATTGAGGACAGAGATAAGTTGTTTGTGTGGGACCATGTCAAATGCTTTAGATAGGTCTAGGAAAGTAGCAGAGGAGAGATGGCCATTGTTTTTATGCTGAAGGATAGTGTTAGTAAAGTAGAGTAAGGCAGTGGTGGTGCTATGGTTTGGTCGGAAACCATGCTGAGTATTGAAAAGGAGGTTGTTAGTAAGGAGGTAGTCTGAGACCTGAGAGTGTATGCATCTCTCTAGTATTTTGGAGAGTGGAGAGAGAATAGCTATGGGGCGGTAATTGGTTAGTTCTGTGGAGGGGGTCCGCCTTTGTGGAGGGGAATTATATGTGATACTTTCCACAGTGTGAGAACGTAACTTCCTGACAGAGATTGGTTAATCAAGATGGATACTGAGTAGGCCAGAGCATCAGCTGCGATTTGTAGGTATTCACTTGGGAGGTTGTCTGCTGCTAATTTGGTGGGCTTAAGTTTAGTTAAGAGTTTTTTTATGTTGGAGGTAGGTACAGGAGAAAAAGAGAAGGCAGTGGGGAGATATCTAGTTGAAGGTGTGGGTTGGGGGGGTTGTGTTGTTTAGCTAGTGATAGTATGGTTTGTGTGAAGTGTGTGTTGAATGAGGTAGCAATATTTTCTGAGGAGTGAGGGATGTTAGGAGGAGGGGCACTGACTTTACCTGGGTGGAGGATGGAGTTTATGGAGGACCAGAATTGTTTGGGGCTCTGTTGGGAGGAGTCTAGGGTAGATTGGTAGTATTGGAATTTGTCCTGTTTTATTAGCTTTTTGACTCTATTGTGTAATTCTAGGAATTTCTGTCTAGTTGAGGGGGTTTTGGTTTTGCGCCAGCGCTCCCAGGCTTTATCCCTGTTTTTCATTTCTGACTTAGTGGTTTTCTGTAGCCATGTGGAGGGTTGTGCTTTGATTCTGGAAAGTCTTATGGGGGCATGATAATTAAGGATGCTCAGGAAGGTAGTATCATAAAATTCAACTGCGTCATCAAGACTGAGGTACTTTAGAGGATGCCAGTTACATTCTTTGAGAGATGAGATGAATGTGAGTGGGTTAAGGTTTAGTTTTTTACGTATTTGATGGTGGATGACAGGTTTAGCTTGGTATAGGTATTTTTTAAGTAGGAATGTTGGGGAGTGATCACTAAGGTTATCTGATAAGCAGCCTGTTATATATGACTGGGGGCTCTTACTGACTAGTATCCAGTCCAAGGTAGTGAGATTGCTGGAGTTTTTATTTATCCTGGTTGGCGACTGGACTAGTTGGGTGAAGTCATGAAGGTTTACATGATGGGTTGGATGGTTGCCAGAACAAGATTGCCAGTCAATATTGAAATCACCTAAAATGATAGTTTCTTGGGGGAGATGGTGGGTAGACCAGCTGAGGAGGGTTTCTAGTGGAGGGATGTTTTGGCCAGGTGGGAAGTAGCATCCAATTATGTTGATGGCTTTGTTTTGGTTTATTTTGAGGTTGGTATATATTATTTCTTCATTGCCTATTTGTGGAGTTGATGATTTTAAGATCTGGATGTTTAGATGCTGTTTAAATATTATAGCTACACCGCCTCCTTTCTTGTTTAGCTGGTCTACTCTTAGTATGCCATAACCTGTAGGGAGTATTTGCTCACTGGTAATGTGAGGTTTTAGCCAGATTTCTGTCAGGATGACTATATCTGGGGAGTACAAGTGTATGGTGGCATGGAGTTCATGGACTTTGTTGGATATACTTCTAATATTTAGGCTTAGTAGAAGGAAGTCACTTGGCTTTCTATTGGCTGTAATATGGGAGAAGTTGTGGTTTCTAGTCTGATTATGAGGATAATATGAAAGTGTGAGGTACGTGACGCCAAGACTTTATCTTGCCTATTTTGTTCGAGTGTTTTACTGGGCTGAGACTAAGATGACTTTTTTATTATTATTTTCTGGGCAGCCAGTATTATATTAGAAAAGACTTACCATGGCTATTTATGAATATTTTTAACCTGTTTACTAGAAGAAACACAGGTCTGGCAAATTGTACTTTTTTTCCCTGCCATCAGCATATTTTCTCAGCCTGTAATTTTAGTTCCTTCGAGACCAAGTAATGTGATCTGTTCAGCTGTTGAAAAGTTATATAGGAGATCCTGTTTCCTTGGAGATTTACTTTAAAAGTGTTAGTAGTTCTGTCTTGCCTTGTTTGTGTGACCTGGATTCTGCTTATTTTATTTATATATTTATTTCCTAAAAAACGCAAAAGGGAAACATCTCGTTTGTCTGTGGACTAGTTTTCGTATCAGCAGGGAAGTTAAATTTATCAACCAGTCAGTTGTTGGTTGTTTTTAACATATTTTGGTACCTCTTCAGACTGTTGCCAGTGTTTGAGTGTACCTTTTGGCAATGGTAATTATTCTTGAAGTAGCTGATCTCTGCAAATTTCGGAAATTTGAACTCTTTCTTTGTCTCTCTCTCCCTCTCCTGAAACACATTTTTACTTTGGTTTTCATTTTGGCTCTTTAGTTATACTTTTTCCTGTCTATGGAGCTTGCCTGAATATTTTTATGGTTAAAAAGTAATGTTTTTAATTACTGTAAAAATATCTATGTAGCAGCATAGACTAGTACTGGGATGTTGCCTTTCAAAAACAACTGTTTCAGACCTGTAGAAGTACTTGGAAACCTTTGGCAAAGGTCAACTCTGTTATAAGTAATGCTTCTGTTCTCCTGAAATATTCATCTTGACTGTAGTGGCTAACAGCCTAAATGTGGACAAGAAGTGTAAATGTCTTGACATGTTACTTTTGTCAGGTGTTCTTTTTTTTTTAACATATGTCCTGTCTGTCCTGCCTCTTGTCCATCTGTATTTAACAACTTGCATCAGTGTGTACCCCTTTTAGGTTCCCAGATTTCATCTTTACATCTACCTTATCTGGCAGCCCCTTCCAACATCTCTTGCTGTCTCCACTCTACCAAAGTGCACTATGTAACCTAATCCCTGGGTCAGGTAGTCCACCCTTGCCTGTCCAAAAGATGTACTACTCCCATGAGGATTCTGCAACCCAGTGTAACTTCTCAATCCATTTGCCAGCCACCTTACTCCAAAATGTATCCATCTCTTCACACAACCATCACATATGTGTATTGTTTGTCTGTTCCCCATGTTATCAGCTGTCGTCCAGAAGCCCATCATTTTCAGCTTCACCAGAATGTTGTAGCGTCTCTTAAATATCTTTGGTTGAATATTCCAAAGCAGCATTTACCCCCCTCAGTTTCACACAGCTGATCCTCTTCTCCCTTTCCTACTCTCTTTACTCAAACCTGCTCTCAGCATTTCTACCAGTTTCACTCCTTCCCATGGTGTCTCCTTCTACCTTCCTGTTCTTCCATGGATCACAGTTGTCATCCCCAATCTTTCATCTTTTCCAACCCCTGTATCATTTTCTTAACCTGCCTGTGCTTCACTATTTCTCATTGTCAAATCAAATGTTTCCATTAAATCTTCAGAATCTCTGATATAGTACCCCATTTGGGCATTGTTGACAAACTCTCTGAGCTAGGCGTAAACCCGTACATAACTCATTTGATTGCTGGCTGGCTCACAGGACCAAATAATTCAGGATCAGTGAGACTACCACCACCAAGAGACTGGTCACCAGTGGAGTACCCCAAGTCTCCATGCTAGGCCCGCTCCTGTTTGGCATCTACTTCTCGGAAGTCAAGGATAACATTAAAGTCTTCTGGGTCACCAAGTTTGCAGATTACTGTAAATTGGGAGCTATTAGAGATCTCCCTAAGACACAAAACAGAAAATGAAAACCTTTTTTAAGTTACATCAGTAATTCATGGGATTTTCTAACTAAACTTAATATGGACTTGTATAATTCATCATCACTGTTAGTTACTATTGACAATGAAAATTTGTTCTCTGTGATTTCCCACTCAGTTGGTTTACAGTGGTTTGAATGGGTACTGATTGATTGTGAATTTCTGAATGGAAGTGAATTGAGACTTTTATTGGAATGCATGGAGTTTGTTTTAACTAACAACTTTATGTATTTTGAAGGAAAGTTTTATAAAGAATTGAGTGGAGTGGCTATGGGCACAGTCTGTGTCCCTTTGTTTGCTAATATTGTATTATATCACTGGAAGCAACAGTTTGTGTTAAAATCGGAATATCCAAGCTAAATGTCCCTTTATCTATGATTGTTGGATGATATTTTTCTGATTTGGAATGGTACAGCCCAAGAGTTGGAAGAAATTTTGATATTTATTAATAACACTACTAAATTTTTTAAGTTTACACACAGATATGGAGTTAATGAGATTAATTATTTGGATGTTGCTATTTTAAAGGATTTAAACGGTAATAGGTTTATTTCTAGGTTATATAGAAAAGAAAACTTTTCAAACTCATACTTACATTGTTATAGTGAGCACCCCCCTCCACTCAATAAAAAAGAAATATTGTTAAGGGACAACTAGTTAGTGTCACATGGATGACTTCCCATCACGAAAATTTTGTGGAAGAAACAGACAAAATAGAGGAATTGTTTTCTACAACAGCCCAGTTAGTGAAAGCTTTAGTGCCCGAGGTTCTAGAAGGATGGGGCACAAAATGTGGTTCCCCTGTTGGGGATGAAGGATGATGGAGTAGGGCGAGTTCCTAACACCGAGGTCAACTAATTTGACTATAATAGGTCCTTTATTTTGAAATGTAAATAAGACACTAGGGATATACAGAAAATTTTCTGTTTTGGCATATTTTTTCAAAACTATGTAATAGCTTGAAGAATTTTCCAAGCCACTGACATATAAGTGAGGGCATAATTTTAAAGAGATCCTAGAAGAAGGGAAGAAAGGGAAGTTTGTTGAAAATGTAAAACCTAAAGGAACATAGAAATGCAGGATGTGCAAACATTGCATTTACGTTGCTGACTGTGACGTTTTAGATCTTCCCAATTTAGGTAGGACCTTTAAAGGTTATAAACATTTTAATTGTTCAACTATGGGAGTGATTTATGTAGTTTATTAAGTTTGTTATTCATTTTATGTGAGGAAAACTGAAAGATCCTTAAAGGCAAGGATGTACGATCACACTAATGGGATAAAAAAGGGAGCAGAGATGAACGCCCTGTACAGGCATTCTTTAGAATGTATGAATAGTAGGTTTTTCTTTTGGGTTATTGAGCAAGTTGATCGGAACCCAAGGAGTGGACAATGGGGAAACTTTGCTCGAATACCAGGAACTACTTTGGCAGTTAAGGTTAAATGCCAGTGTTCCTCCAAGGTTAAACAATCAAGTTTCCCTAGCTCCACTGTTAAAACTTGTGTGCTACTGTTAGGTTTATCTAGTTTTTTCATCTGCTTTTTCTGTCACCAACTTCCTCATATTGGATGCTTTCTTATGGTGTGTGTTATTTATTATGTGTTATTTAATGTTTTTAACATATTTAATTTTTACGTACATAAAATACTGATTAATTTACTCATTTTTAACATTATTAACTGTGTTGTGGTCGATTTATTTGGTTATTTAAATGGATTGTACTTGATGAATTTTGTTAAAAGGAGAGAATGGCGTCATACGATGTATAACAGTGGTTGCCAGTTACAATGTAGTGCTTCCATTGAAGTTATTAGTTCTGATGAAGTCTGTAGAGATGAAAACACTAAACTCACTTTTTTACAATAAAGTTGTGTTTTTATGTAGTAATTTTAGTGCTTAGTTTTCATCTTGCGAGGGGTCATCATTTCAGGTACTTGTTTGGTTACTGATTCTTTTAGTACCTCGTGCTTTGTCTGCACTGCTTTATGTGGTTAGACACTTTATTTAGTATGTGTAAATTTTGAGGTAGTATTTTTGGCAGAGATCCATGATTAATGTCAGAATTCTATGTGATTTGTTACTGAATCAGGAAAGTCACCTCCTCTTCTTTTATTCTCGGCCTAGGAACCTGGGAAATCACAAGTTTCACATTTTAGATCCTAGAAACTAGTTGTTTGCTTACATTCTGAGAACCAAATATATTAGGAGAGGAAATCAACTGTTTATTTAATTTGTGAAGAATACTGTTGGCATACTGATTTCCCAGTTTACAGTTTCAATGTACATTGCAGGCTGCATGGTATCAAACCAATGCAGGGTACTGTTACAGTATTTTTTTCTAGGGCTATGGCCAGTACCACAGTTTTCAGAGATACTTCTTCAGGAGGCATCATGCAGGATGGCCACTTCACCAGAAATTATTTGTTTTTTAATTCACAAAGATTATATAGTGAACGATATACAGGATAATGCAGTTTTTGTACCTCAGTCCTAAGGTACTTTGGGAGATTTCTCTGTCCAAAGTCTTGTAAGTTATGTTGTGAATCTACCCAGCTAGCCTTTCCAAAGATTAGAATGGTCCCTTCAGGACCATCTCTGCCACTTAGAAAAAAAATAGACTTGCCACCTGTTAGTAATCTCTTATCCAGCTACAAAACCTTTTACTTGCCTTTTGTCTGTCAGTCTACTTCCCTTGCAGACTGGTGGTCTTTGCCTCTCTCCGTCTCTGTGTCTTGCTCTCTCTCAACTCCTCTGCTGTGTTCCTCCCTTTTTACAGGACTGGGAAATGCCTTCCTCTATTAAAGCTGCATGTGTGGAATGCCAGTCCCACAGTGTCCTAACACCCCAGATCCATATTCCTCACAGTGGTTGCTAGGGGAGCACTGTAGCACTATCTGATATGTAAGTCATGCAGTCACATAAAATGTACACGTGTGTATAAAATACATAAAAACAAATACAGTGTGTGTGTGTGTGTGTGTGTGTGTGTGTGTGTGTGTGTGTGTGTGTGTGTGTATGTGTATATATGTATATGCATATATGTATATATATCTATATGCATATATGTATATATATGTATATATATATATATATATATATATATATATATATATATATAAATAAGTGTGTGTTTATATATATATATATATATATATATATATTTATGTATATATACACACACACACACACACACACACGTGTCGATATGTGTGTGTGTGTGTGTGTGTGTATATATATATATATATATATATATATGTATATGTATATATATGTATATCTATATATATGTATGTACGTGTATACACATACACGTACATACATTTGCACAAAGATACGTATCATTTGTAAGAATAACAGATGATTAAATAGACATGACTGAAACATTTGAATTTACAGATGGCTGAAACATCATGCAGTCAACACTTCTTTACATTGGAGACTCCTCTTGCTTTTCACTTTCAAATCAGGACTCTGACATTAGCAGAAGAATTGACCCTGATATAACTTCAAGAGCAGCCACTTCCCATTAACTTCCTGCCATTGTCTGCTTTCCATATACACCCTGTTATAGGGCAGCCTTTCCTTTACTACAGCAGCCAAGGTGTTTATCCAAGGCTTGGCACTTTGTCACAGTTTGTGTACGTGTGTGTGTGTGTGCACGTGTGTGTGTGTGTGTGTGTGTGTGTGTGTGTGTGTGTGTGTGTGTGTGTGTGTGTGTGTGCACGCGTGTGTGTTTGTATGTTTAAAGTCCTTTTCTGTGCCAAATGTTGTCCTTATATCACCAGCACTACCTTTGCTGTGCTCTGGATATCAACTGTTCTCTGGGCTGCAGATCATTTTCTCTTTTTTTGCCTTGTAAGCCTACCCTCAGATTAGAGCCATCCCCAGAGTAGGGGCAACCATAAAGTGAGGACCTCACTGTTGATGGGCCAGTAGAAAGTGGGTAGGTCCCTAGTACAGCATTATCGTCAACTTAACATTATGGATTAACCCGCCTTTCCTGTAACTAGTCTAGTCCAGATACAGAGTTGCTGTATCCAGGACTGTTGGTAAGCTTCTGAGCCCCCCAAGCCTTTCTGTGTTGGAGGGAAGCCTTCTAGCTTATCAGTGGGAGTGGTAAGTACGAAGTAGCCTATCTACCACAAGAGGAGTGGTTTCTGGCCAAGAAATTGTAGTTTATTGGCCGTTTGGGCAGTTTTTCCATCTCTTTCAACTTTCTGGCTTAAAAGCCCACGTTTGCGCTTGTTCCCCAACTTTCCTGTAACTAGTCTAGTCCAGGTACAGATTTGCTATATCCAGGACTGTTTGTAAGCTTTTGAGCCCCCCAAGACTTTCTGTGTTGGAGGGAAGCCTTCTAGCTTATCACTGAGACTGGTAAGTACTTGGTGGCCTATCTACCACAAGAGGAGTGGGTTTTGGCCCAGAAATTGTAGTGTGTTGGCCATTTGGGCATTTTTCCATCTCTTTCAACTTTCTGGTTTAAAAGCCCATATCTGTGCTTGTTTCTTACCTTTCCTGTAACTAATCTAGTCCAGATACAGATTTGCTGTATCCAGGACTGTTTGTAAGCTTCTGAGCAGTGCCAAAGTCTGCTCTTCAATTTTTCCCTTAGATCTGCTAGTTCTCGCCTCTCCTGCACTTTTACTAGCTTGTTAGTTTAGCACTTTACTACCAGACTTCTTGTAGCAATTATTGTACACAAAAGTGCTACCAACACTAAATGTTCTACAAGGAAACAGCTCCGATACTTATTAATGCCCACCCCTCCAGGCTTGTCTAAAGGTCAGTTCCCTGTGCTATCTCCTATTAACCTGGTGAACTTGGGCATCCTGAGGCAATGTCGCAACTAGCTTATGTACACTGACAACCCTCTCCTCTTACCCCCAACGCTCAGACTTGTGAGAGATGCACTTATATATCCAAATTGGAAGCCACACACTCTCCAGCCAAGACCAGAATAGTTGGTCAAGAGAAGAAGGTCAACACTTGCACCACACAACATGGAACACATAGCCCTCCAGAACACACACTGACATTGCCCTCACATAAAAAAACAAACCACACACCCACCTTCGCAGAGGCTGTCAATAAGAATCTAACCAAACAGCAGAGATCTCCAAGGCAGAAATGCACTCGACTACCACAACACAACACTAATCACGAGACACATAACTCTCCTAAAGAGTTTGCCACTCAACCAAAGCCCCTGAGGCAAAACAGCATGCCCAACACACTAGTCATAGATGACTCTATAGTGAGACACACTGATGTCCCACTCACTAGGTTGAATAAGGAGAAAGTAACAGTCAGCTGCCTGTCAGGCACCAGGATTCGCCACATAATGCACGCACTCAGGTCCCTCAACAACAGGTACAAATATGACTCTGTCATTGTACATGTGGGTGCGAATGACCTGTGACATACCTCCCTGGATTATGTAACCCAGGTGGGTATGACCCTGGCCCTGAGCAGCATCCTACCATTACCCAGAATGGTACCACAGTACAAGCAGAAAATTATTGATTTCAACAATTGGCTAGGTTTCTGGTGGAATTCTAAGGGGATCTAGTATCTGTCTGCATGGGATAACATGATTGAACAGACCTTGATGCTTTGCCAGAGATGGCTTGCATCTGTCACCCATGGGCTTCCAGATACTGGCCACCCCTGTAGTGCCTTTTTTAGGCAGTGTTCCAAAGACCAAATTACCACATAACAGCTACAAACAAATGCAATTTGAGGGTCATGTTGCTCTACGCTAGAAGTCTAAATCTCAAAATGCACTCCCCTCGAAGTATTCCTTAAAATGGAGAACATCGATATTTGTGCTGTAACAGAGACCTGGTTCAAGGCACCACTGCACTACCAGGTTATAACTCATTCCACACCTTTCACCCCCAGAACTTGGACCAAAGCCCCAAAGACAGTAGTGTTCCCATATTCATAAAGGATGCACACACATACAGACTGGTAGCCAAACATAATGCATCGGAGATACTTCAGGTGCAGCTAACATTGGGTAAGACAGTGATTCAGGTCGTAGCCTGCTATAGGTCCCCAACCGTGTCCCAAGATTTACACTCCACATTCCTAAGCACCCGGGAGAATATTAGGGTCCCACCTAACACTCTCATACTGGGTGACTTCATCTACCCCTCCATTAACTGGGAAAACTACTCGTGTACTAATACACTTGCCCAACACTTTCTGGAATTCATTAATTCCACTGCCCTGGACCAGCTCGCTCTTACCCCCACTAGAGGTAGCAACATCCTTGACCTGGTCATTACTAACATGGGCGATAGTTGCTCTACACCAACAGTCAACTCCTCCCTGGTTAGATCCAATCACAAGCTAATCACGTTGGAAATCCACATCCCACCCAACCCCCCAACAAAAGTAACCACCATGAAAAACTTCTCCAAAGCTAAATTTGGGCTCTTAAAAACAGAGGTGGCTAACTTCACGGCACCCATGCAAATGGAATATAGTTGCATGACCAATGCACTGTACGAACATGTAAACAAATGCATGGATCTTGCCATACCCACTAGAACTAAGATGCTGTCCCCCTGCCATAAACAAACTCTACAACAGGAAGAGAAAACTGATGCGGAATAAGGTGAAGTCCCAAGACTGGAAAAACTCCCTTATCATACATCATCGAGTACAATGCCCCATTTGACATGTACCTCACTAGACACCTGCAACAACTGGAGAGGCCGCAAAAGTACCTCACAAAGAGGATCCTAGGCCTTAAATACTTGTCCTATATGGACAGATTCAAAAAACTCCCAAATATTCTCTGTCTCATATCACCTACTTAGAGGTGATCTGTGCTTGACTTACAAAGCCTTGTCTGACCCAGCTCTGTTAGAAATGCTACATCTAAAGAAATCCCAATCCCTCCGCACCACACACTCCACAGACCTCAACCTCATTACCGCAATCAACAGAACATGCTGGATGGACAGGTTCATAACCCAGAAGACTGCCCATCCTATAGAATAGTCGTATCATACATGTCAAGCAGAGCACCTCACTGGCCCTCTTCAAGAGAAATCTTGATGAGTGGATGGGAAATAGAAAATTCACCCCGGGGATCACTCCAGTAGTTCTACTCAAAAGAGGCACTAGGAACTAGTGTTTCACTGTTGCAGTCCTAACAAATGGGTTATCCGGCTCCCGGTAGCCTTCAGTCGTCCAGAATACCAAAGGTAAGTAAAAATTACGTCGGTTGCTGTCGGTTGTAAAGGACATCAGGGCGTCTGATACAAAAGGAGGCAGCCAACGTCACTTCCTCAGTCTTCCTTGCCGCGGAGCCTGAAGCAGAAGCTTTTCATGCATGAGTGCCATTCTGCGGTTTACCTTTGTTGGTTTCTGACTACAAGAGTTGAAGTCTACTACAGCTAAGTACCCTGTTGGGGGATCCTCTTTTTATGCCTTAACGAATGTCAGAAAAAGTTAATAATTGCCTTACCTGTGGAAAGCAGATTCCCCATAGCGATTTTCATTCCTATTGCATTATTTGTTTAGGCTTTGACCACAACGTTCCCAAGTGTGATCTCTGTACCTCCTTTAATCTGCGTACTATCCATCATCGGGCTAAGATTTTGGCTAGGCGTTTTGGAGTTTGGCCTAAGTTTATTGGTATGGCGTCCGCCAGTCTTCAGGCTTCGGCTGTTCTGAAGAAACATAAGGATAAGGACCGCAACAGGCCTCAGAAAGCTAAGTCCTCTGATGAAGTTAAGTTGGTCATCAGTCAGGCGGTAGCCAGTGAGACCCTTTTGCAGTCCCTGCAGTCCGCTGATGTACAACTGCAGGCCTTGGTTGATTCCAAGTCCCTTAGGCCTTCAGCCTCCGTTTTATCTACCGACCTGTCGCCGGTCGCCTCTTCTGCTGGAGCCGGAACCGCTAAACTGACTACAGTGTCCTAGGCCTCCGTTTTGCGTTCTGACAGCAAACATCTTCCTTCAGTCTCTGCTGCGACTTCGGTGGTTGCCAGGCCTCCCGAATCTTTCAGGCTTGCAGGTAAATCTTCCATTCGTAAGTCTATGAAAAGGCATGCTCCAGCTTCTTCTCGTTCCCCTCAATCCCAAATGGTTGAAATGGCTAATGATTTGTTGACTCTTATTAGGGGCTCTCAGCCTTCTCCTTCTAAAAGGAATAGGGATGTTTCCCCTGTGCTTTGTCCTGCTCAGGTTCTGATTCTTCCAGCATTTCTGCTGATGAAGAGGAATTTTCTCAGGCTTTTTCTCCTTTTCAGGATTCAGATGCAGAGGAGTCCATTCCTTCGGCCTCTCCTCCAGAGGATTTTCTTTTGGTGATACTTCAAATACACACAGAGAATGTTTTAAATGGGAAAGTCAGGATTATCCTCAATCCAAGAAATGGATTAGGGAGTTTCTGGATTTACCTCAGCATAGGCCTGTTGCTATTCCCCGTGTTGGAAGTTTTTGTTGATGTTTTTCTGCAAAATTCCTTGTCTCCAAATTCAGTTACTCCTGCTCCCAGGAAACCTGACAGGTACTACAGAGTCCCTGATTCTCATCTGTTTCTTTTCAGGAATCCCTTGGCTGATCCAGAGGTTATTTCTCAGGGCTCCAAAGAAGTTAAGGCCACTGTTACCAGGAATCCTGTTCCCTCTGTCAGGGAGTCTAGGAACCTAGATAGGTGGGGAAAGAAGGTTTATACTTCTGCAATCTAGCTATTAGTGCTACCAATTGTCTTTTTCATATGCTGAAGTACCAGCAGCACACCTTGGAGGCTATTAAGTCCAGGATAACAAGTGTACCTCTTTTGGCAGAGAGTAAAGACATGCAGGATTTACTGAATTCAGCCAGTCTGGTCAATAAGCATTCTTTGCATTGTGGTTTTGACATCCTTGAGGCCATCAGTAATGCTACGGCTACTGGATCTGTTATTAGAAGGCACGCTTGGCTCAGAGAACAGCCTCTTCCAGAACCTGTCAAGGCTAAGCTTTTGGATGTACCTTTGCATAAAGACAGTCTTTTTGGCAGCAAAGCAGAGGCGGTAGTGAAGAAGATGGAGGATAAGACCAAGTCCATGCAAACTGTTAAGGATTTTCTGCAAGTTCAACCCCCTCGCTGTAGCAGGAATTACCCTTCCAAGAGTTGGACCGTTCCTGATACCAGCAGACAGAACCGTTACAGGACTAGAGGTTACAAATCTTCTAGGGGGCAGGGGCCTACCTCTTAAAGGTCTAGGCGTTGGCAGGCTTCCACTTCTAAAGGGGGAAAGCTCCAAGCCAGCATCTCAATCAAAACACTCTCAATGACTTTTTTACAACTTCTGCCTGTTCTTGCTTGCTGGAAGAGTCCTTTAGGGGGAAGGTTGGCCCTTTTAGCAAATGTCTGGGCCACTGTCATGGACAAATGGGTGCTCAGAACAGTGTCCCTAGGGCACAAGTTTTCTTTCCGCACCTTTCCAGCTCCTAAGGGATTCCCAGATGTTCCTCCAAACCAAAGGGCAGAAGTAGAAAAACTAATTTTGTCTCTGTCTCATCTGGGAGCAATGGAATCAGTCCCTGCTCAGCAGGTAGGCCAGGGCTTTTATTCCAGGCTTTTCCTGGTTCCAAAAAAAGAAGGCACCTGGCATCCTATCCTGGATCTTTCCATTCTGAACTCTTTTCTTGTAATTTCAAAGTTCAAAATGCTCACTCTACATCAGTTACTACCACTTCTAGAAAAGGATTCCTGGCTGGTAACTTTGGATCTCAAAGAGGCTTATCTACACATTCCTATCAGGGAAAAGTTGCAGGCAGTACCTTTGTTTCAGAGTGAGCAAGCAACATTAGCAATTCTCTGTGCTGCCCTTTGGCTTATCTACTGCTCCCAGAGTCTTCACAAAGTGCCTGGCCCCAGTCATTGCTTTTTGCAGGCAGAAGAAAATTCAGATTTACCCATACTTGGACGACTGTCTGATTCAAGCAAGTTCTCAGGAACAGCTATTAAATGATCTGGAATTTTTAAAGACTCTTCTCTCTTCCCTGGGTTACACACTCAACGAGAAAAAATCAAAAATGGTACCATCCAAGGAGATAACATTCCTGGGAGCTAGTCTGAACACAGCCGCCCAGGTGATATATCTCACCCAGGAGAAGCAGACAACTCTTTCAGTTTACTTCAAGGACTTGACAAGCCTGTCCCAGCTCCCTGCAAGGAAATACCTGCAAGCTCTGGGATTCATAGCATCTTGTATTCTCATGATTCCATATGCAAGGCTGCATATGAGGAAATTGCAATGATACCTCAAGAACATTTGGTGTCAACGGTCAGAGGACCTGGATGTGATGATTCCTCTGCTTCCATCTCTGCAGATGGAGTTTCTGTGGTGGGCAACAGCCTGTCTACAAAACAAAGGCATGCCTTTTCGGACACCTCTTGCCACTCAAGTTCTGACTACAGACACATCGGACTATGCCTGGGGAGCACACATGGATGGCAGATGCATACAGGGACGTTGGAACGACCAGCAGATGCACCTGCACATAACTCTAAAAGAATTGATTGCAGTTCAGCAGGCCTTACTGGCTTTCAAGCATCTTCTTTCTTCAGGGACCCTGCTTGTCAGGACAGACAACACCACGGTCATGTGGTACATCAACAAGCAGGGAGGGACTCACTATTATACCCTGTGCAGGCAAAGCATGAATCTTTGGTCCATGGCAGCATCCCTGGACCTGCATCTTCTAGCTCAGTTTCTTCCAGGAAGGCTCAGTGTTTTGGCAAACCAGTTGAGTAGGCATACCTTGGATCCTCACGAGTGGCAGCTGAACAGAGAGCAGTCTTTTACAGCATCATTCAACATTGGAGCACTCCTCAGGTGGATCTTTTCTCCTCCCCAGACAACCATCTGCTACCTCTCTTTTGCACCAGACAGCAGCACAACAGAGCCTGGAAAGTGGATGCTCTGTCCTTCCCTTGGGCTTTGCTATCAGTGTACATCTTCCCTCCTCTTCCTCTTCTTCCCAGAGTATTAGTGAAAATCAGGGACAGACGTCCAAGGACTATAGCTCCGGACTGGCCCAGACAGCATTGGTATCCGCTGCTTCGCAGTCTCTCCCATCTTCCTCCTTGGCATCTTCCTTTGAAGCCAGATCTTTTGATTCAGGAAAGGGGATGCATTCTACAGCCTCATCTTCAGTCTCTCCATTCGGCAGCATGGCTCATTGTATGACTCCTTCCCTTTTTTCCTCCATTTCCCAACAGGTGGTTGACGTGCTGAGGGAGGCCAGGAGGCCTAGCACTAGGAAATCCTATGCTGACAAATGGGAAAAGTTCTCTCAATGGATGCAGGCTACAGGGGAGTCTGCTTTTCATCCTACCCTTCCTCTGATCCTGGAATACCAGGCTGATTTGCTTCAGGGTGGTCTTTCTTTTTCCTCTATCAAGATCCATGCTTCAGCCATCTCTGCTCATTGTTCTCTTGAACAACCCATTTTCTCTCATCCCCTGATGAAAATGTTTCTCAGAGGTGCTAGCAATCTAAAACCTCCCAGAAGAGCACCTACTCCAGCCTGGGATCTTAATTTTGTTCTGGAGAAACTCACTCTTCCTCCTTTTGAGCCAGCTGCCTCTACAGATTTAAAGTTTCTTTCTTGGAAGACTGCCTTCCTCTTGGCTATAACTTCAGCAAGGAGGGTTTCGGAGCTGCAAGCTTTGATGGCCGTGGAGCCTTTTCTTGTTTTCCATGCAAATAGTCTTTTTGAGGACTAATCCCTCCTTTATGCCTAAGGTGGTTTCCAGCCTGACTCTTAATCAGTCCATGCACTTTCTTACCTTCTTTCCTAATCCTCGCAATAGAGGTGAAAGGATGCTTGATGTGCACAGACAGCTCAAGTTTTACCTGGACAGGACTAAGGACCTTCAGAAATCAGCACAGTTATTTGTCAGTTTTGCCCCTGGAGCCCAAGGCAAGGCTGTTTCTAAGCAGACCATTTCTAAATGGATTGCACATTGCATTATTTTTTGTTATTCCTTTCATGGCAAAGCTCTGCCTCAAGGAGGTTAGGAACCACTCTACTAGAGCAGTTTCCACTTCTGCAGCCTTTCTAAGGGGTGTCTCTACTAAAGACATTTTGGAGGCTGCCACATGGTCTTCTGTTCACACTTTCACAAAGCATTATAATTTGCCTCTGTTTTCCAGAGCCAGGGCAGGGTTTGCCACTGCGGTATTGCAGGGCATTATCTCCAACCCTTGATGCTGTTGGTTCCTTCCCACCTTTTTTCTCTGGGCTTTGGTAATCAACCCTTTTGTTAGGACTGCAACAGTGAAACATGATGAACATAGTACAGTTGTGTACACTTACCATAAATGTAGATGTTCGAGTGTATTCACTGTTGCAGTCCTGGTTTCCCTCCCTCCTTCCCCCTTTTTGTGGTCCTCTCCTATTCTCTTTTCCTGAGGTATAGGCTTAATTTGTTTTTTGTCAAATTGGTTTTTGATTTAAGCCTCATTTTCTGGGGGCTCCTGACTGTTATGGCAAGAAAGACCGAGAAATTGATGTCAGCTGCCTCCTTTTGTATCGGAAGCCCTGATGTCCTTTACAACCGATGTCAACCGACATCATTTTTACTTACCTTTGGTATTCTGACCGACTGAGGGCTACTGGGAGCCAGATAGCCCATTTGTTAGGACTGCAACAGTGAATACACTCGAACTTCTACATTTATGGTAAGTGTACACAACTGTACTTTGGGTGGCACAATGCCAGGGTAATCCTATGGGCTAGGCTTGTAAAGGCTCCAGGGCCGTTACCCTGGTACACACCTATGAACCCTGACCCTAACATTACCCAGAATAAATAATTTTCATCAATGCCAGTTTATTCAGGACAGGATTACTTAGCAGAATCTGTGTTAACCACACATTGGGCTTTATAGTTTTGAGATTGCAAAACTTTGTATGTAAGAAAGTTTTTGACTAAGCTGTAAGGCTGAGCTAGCCCAGATAAGTATATTTAGATAAGCATGAGTATGGAGCACTTTGATTTGTTTTACTTATAAAAATTACTTTTTCTGGTGTTGACTTTATATGATGTTTTGTGGTGTGATTTTGCTAACTGTGATAAATTTCTTCTTATCCACCTTATTCTCCTTTTATCAACTATAAAACGTGTTACCCACCTGCACTGCTTGTCTGGTGTGACCATTTCTTTCATTACATTCTTTACTTGATAACAGAGTAAGCCTCGTAGGCTGCCTTTTCAAGTGGCTTTACCATTCTCCATCATGTCTATACTTTCACCCTTACTGTTTTCACTTGCCCCTTTTCCTGTTTAATGCCTGTATGGATCCTTTTTCCACCACTTGTCTGTTCTTTGAGGAAGTGTTTTTTGCAGATATAGGGAGTAGCTAATACCTACACTTTCCATCTGTACCCCTTCACCCCCCACCCTGTCCTAACTGTTCCATTTCACATCTCCCTAACATGATTTTGCGTACCAATGTTATGTTTCCCTGTCTCTCTTGATGTGAAAGAGCCTGTACACATATATCCTCCCCTCTGTCTCTCAGATCTTTTTGGTAGCTTTATTCTGGATTCCTTCCAGCATTTTGCCATGGGTTTCCTTATATGACACCCAGAACTGCATGCAGTGCTCATGGTATAGTCTGACCTGGGCCTTGCAGAGAAAAAAATGTACCTCTTTGTTTCTGGAATCTGTTCCCTGTAAAGATACTCCCCAGAGCTGTGTGTACCACTGCAGCTGTTCTCTCATTCTGCTTCCAACGCAGTCTAGGTGTGATCAGCATCTTCAGATCCACCATTTCTTACTACTGCCCCAGCTGATACTTCCCTCTCCAACCTGAGTTTAGTACTTTGCACTTGCGTTGAATCCTAGCTGACACCTTTCTGATGATTAGCCTGGACATATCCTTCCTTAGGCTCTTTCATCCTTCACTGCTTCACTTACCTTTGTGCCATCTGCAGATAGGTTGATTTCTGTTGCCTTTTAGTCTCCTTGTACTGAGCTTCCTTCACCTGCCACTGTCTCCTTTCCAGCCCTTGTAGGTATCTTTTACCCTAGTCATTAACTTCACAACCCTGGAAAGCCATATTGTCTTTTTTTCTCTTTTGGCTTTTTTCCCTCTTCCTGTCACCCTTCTCCATAGCCTGGACTAGTCTATCTTTAATCATTCCCACTATTTTTTATCGATTTCCTAATTCATCCTTGGCCGTCTCTGCCAGCACAACAAATCCCACTGGTATTGTCTTGCTGATTTGCACTACACTCACTAGCAAACTATGTTCCCATGCATCTTGTAGGCTAATGCTGCCTTTTTCGTCTAACAGGTGGATCTCACATTGCGGAGCCTTAACCATTCCGTACCTCTGGAGTAAGCAAGTCAGCTTTACATACTCACTTCCTCCCCCTCTCAGCCTGATTCTTCAAGCAATGCACTTGCTTCTGGGATCCACGTGTGCTGAGACATAAGACTTTATTCCTTTCAGCCATGGAGCTGGCTTTTAGTTCAACTGTTTTGGAAGATAAGAACATGTATGTAGGTTTCTGTTGTTCTGTTGATCTTGCTCAGTTCTGAAAGACATTTGTGTTTCCCAACCTAGAGATATTAGGCATATTGTCTCTAACATGTAAATCTGTCAATTCGGCCCACCCTTCTTCAGAGGGGAATGACCTTAGCAGTGCAAAGCAGTAAGTAGCCAGTGGACCAAGACATAGTGGGACTGCTAATCATCTGTGCCAAAGTACAGACGTCTTTCCTTTCCTTTATCAGACTAACCTCCTGTGGGTAAGTACATGCAGTGTTACCAGCAAATAGCTTACATACATGTGAGACAAGATAGTATTCCATGAAGGATTTAGAGTTTTTCACTTTACTGTGTGTGTGTGTGTGTGTGTGTGTGTGTGTGTGTGTGTGTGTGTGTGTATATATATTATATGTACTTTTTTAGGAAGCTATCTTACCATAAAAACAAAATGTGTGGATGAAAATATTTATCTGTGTATACACACACAAACACATGGTTTTGGGAAATTATCTTACTGTAATATGAAGCCTGTAAATTTTGAGAATGCTTCTTTAAAAATCAACTGTGCGCATTGAAAGAGATATTACAAACTATTTTCAGCAGCTTAGCTATGTCCAGATCTCATCTGTTTATGGCTCTTGCAGCATCCAAATCACCATGTGAACGACTGATCAGTAAAGGAGGTATGACTGCAGGCTCTTCTGCATCGCTTCCTCCTCACACAGCTCACAGGGATAACCTGCCAATGCTGAACACAAAGATTCTCTACCCAAGTAAGTACTTACTTTTAAAAATGCTTCTTTCTTTCTTATTTTTTCTCATGCATGACCCAAAACTACAGCAGCTCCCATGTATCAGTGATGTAGACCTGGCAACTTTTATAAGTTTTGCTATTAAATTATATAGAGAAAAAAATTAATTTAGTATTTGTTGTTTCTTCAGTAGCTTCAATTAAATGTTTAAATTACAGTGTTCCTGTTATTTAATAAAATAAACAAGTGATGCGTTACATTTTACATTAAGGAAATAGTAAGTTATCAGACTAGTATTGATAATACTGAAAACAAAATTCTATAGTTATTGCTAACATTGATGGGAGCAGTTATGAGAAAAGCATTTGTTGTACAGCACCAGGTGTGCACTACATGAAATCCTTATAATATTTTTAAACCATGAATAACAATGAGTTCAAAATACATTACTCTGGTAAATGCATCAGTCATTTTAAGAATACTTTGTGTTTAAATGCTTTTTATTTAAGATTTAAGAACTGAAATTTTTTTGTTTCTTATTTAAATACACATCAGCTGAAGACTTCATTCTTTTTTTTTTTTTTTTTAACTGTACTCAGTGTTTTAATGTTTTTAATGTCATTCATATAGTCTTTACAAATTCCATGTTAATTCTGTATCAATTTTGGTAAAATTGATGTAATAAAACTTTTATTAACAAAAAAAAAATGTCCTTGGGTACTGGAAAAGCCACTCCTGGCTCAGCCAGCCTGAGGAGAGAAAGACAGCTCGATTCACTACAGGGATGGCACAGTGGCTGGGTGTCATGTCAGGCACCGACTAAGGTGATACGCAGACATGCATGCTTACCAGGCAGTGTGCATTGGAGCCAGGGCTAAGCATTAGTTGAAGTATATATGCTTGAAGGCTATCAAAAGTGGGCCACATAGAAAAAATGGTGATAGTTACCTAAATAATGATCCCATTCTGGCAACCCATCCTGGAAGTCTGAACAAGGAACCTGATGATCAGCAGTCATCTGGGGAAAAAAATCACAGATGAAAAAAATGCGTTCCTAATGACAGAATTTTTTTCCCCTAGATGACTTTTCCTTCCATTCCTGTTGAGAGCCATGCCTCCCATTCTGTTCTAATGGTCTTGAACTCATTTGTTCCCCCACCATCCAGGGAGTCCTCATCATGGAGGTGTTATTCATCTAGTGGGGGGGGGGGGTGGTTGCTTTTGTCTTAGCTTACAGTTTGTCAGTGTGAGCATGAGAGTGTCACTGGTTGGGCCCTAGCCCTGCCCCCTGGTGCCTTATTTGAGCACTCATATCACAGTGGCAGACTGCTGTGTCCTCTTCATATGTGTTTGTGCTGCTGTCTGCATGTTCATGAGGCTACCTGGCATCACCATCTTGGTAAGCCAAACTCACGTCCCTGTTTAACAGCTGCAGTTATTGCACCTGCAGATCATACCTTCTAGGTGGTGAAGCAGCCAATATGGTCAGCATTCCCTCTCCCAAGGGTAGATGAGCCAATGCTAGTAACTAACTCCTACCCTTCCTTGACTCATCCAGCGCCCAAACTGCTGTTAAAACTTGAAGTATCTAAATCCTAGTCAGGGCTCTTTTGCTCTACTCCATAAAGCTAAGCTTAATGAGAGACCTCAGTTTTCTCATAACAAACTGGTTAAATTGAGGTGGCACGTTTAAATTTTTAGATGGACTACATGCAGTTGAGTTTCCATAAATTGTATTATTTCAGGTGAAACATGAAAATGCCTTTTATTGTCATTAAGTTACACCTGAGCAGTATTTTGGGTTAAGAACTTATTCTGCTGCATTTCAACTACTAGAATCTGCAGCTGTACCCCTTTTTATGGATACTTTTCAGAACGGAAGAGCACAGACTGTACCAAAGAAGTAAATATCAGTAAGAGAGTATAATAAAGCTTGGTGACTTAAAAAAAAAAGTAATGGATGGAAGACTAACTTTTTATAGTCATGGTATAAAGCTTGCTACATGAAGTTTTCTGCAACAGTCTGTTCAGTTGTGTAGACCCATATGTGTGCAGAAATTCTGTATTTGACAGGCTATCTTCCATTATGATTGAGTAAGTCTTATGGCTAAAAATTAAGCGTGGGGTAAAATGCAGTAAATTTGAAAGGCGTCAGTCTAACTTTAGCATACAAACAACACTAGGCAAGCAGTCACAGGGACCATAAGAGGCCTAGAAGTATACACCTTTAAGTAGATGCATAAAAGTTCTTGCCACCCTTTGTGTACTTGATACTGCCTATCTCCCAAGTTAAATCAGGATGTATATGATAATACTTGTGAAAATTTGTCCACCCATCCAGTCAACAAGACTAACCTTAAAGGCAGACAATGGAATACTTTCCTTAACCTGCAGTGGTAACTTATTCTATAGGCTGGGAATACATTTAGTTAGGAACCTATCCCTCCAACAAGTCTTGTTTGTTTGTGTGTGAAATTTACAATGTCCTTCTATTCTCATGTTGCAGTATTCTTAATGTGGGATCCTCCATCTCAGGCGACCTGAACATCGGCTCCTATGCAAAAGTTTAAGCCTGGTTGTTGCCAAGTGCGTGGGATGTCACACGCAGGGCCATGAACCAGGGGCCTTAAATGTGACCTCTGCGTGCACAGACCTCAGAACTTCTCTGCCCCAGTCGAACGTCAGATCAATCACTTCGCTCCACTGTTTCAAGACGTCTAAAGATAAGTACCACATTGGGGAAAATCCTTTATTTTTGCTTGAGCTTGGGTTGTTGTTGTTATATATTAGCTGATGTCTGCTAGGAAGGGAAAATGTAGGTGTGGATGTCAAATTCTGCACAAAGATACTCACAAACTTTATTTACTCTGCTTAGGCCAGGAACATGACCACACCCACCCGTAGCATCTGCCAGTCATTCATACTGAAAACTCTCCGTAGTCATCTGGCACCCCTAAAACTTTACCTCGAGAACCAGATGTTAAAACACTTAGCCCTATGCATGGATCTGGAGTTGGCCATTGAGGCGGAGCTGTCTAAAAACAAGGCTAAAATTGCAAGGCCTACCACTTCTTCCCCTTCATCGTCAGACGTCCCGCCAGCCACCGATCTAGGTAGTGAGGAATGTCTGCTGGAACCAGCGTTTTCAGCGACCACCCTTGGGGAAGCTGCCTCGGAAGCACCAATAAGCACTTCCTCGGAGGTAGTTCCAACGTTGGCTTCAGCTGAGGTTGAGGGGGAAACAGGCTGCACCGGATGCCCATCCGCTGTCCAGGAATCCAAATCCTTACCCACAGACCGGATCCCTGAAACTAGGCCCTCTGTCTCCATTAAATCAACTCCTGTGAAAGGGAAACAAAAAAACTAAGCACCTGTCTGCTTCCTCTAAGGAGTAACCAGACTGGCACTCCTTCTCCCAGTCTTTGCTGCAAGCCTTTATGGCTCTTCGGCCTTCAGCATCCACAACTGCCATATTGCCTGTCCTCATCCCCAGGCCAGCTTCAGCTGCTTCCATCCCTCCTACTCACATCCAAGAGGAAGACTCCTCTTCCTCCTCCCCTGAGGAGTCATCACCTACTCCTCCAATATAGCTCCTCCCTTGGACAACTACTCCCCAGATGAGGATTCCCTAGAGGGAGACTCTGTCACTGAAGACATTACGTTTGGGGAAACAATAAAATGAGGGAGTACTTCAAGTGGGATGCTACTTAGATGACAGAAGTCCAAAAAGGGTATTTTGAGTTACTCCAGGTTGACTCACCCTCTACCTCAGCTATCCCTCCTGTGATTCCAACCTACCTGGATGCTTTTGCATCAGCATCAAAGATACCAGAATCACAACCACCAGCTCCCAAAAGACCTGACCGCTTTTGTAAGGTCCCTGATGACCACAGTTTACCCATAAAGCCGCCATTGGCAGATCCTGCAGTCATTGCAGTAGCTCCTGAATGCATTCTAGACTCATACCTTCTTCCTCCCTCTTACCATCAGACAAGGACAGCAAGGTCATGGACAGACTGGGTAAAAAGATATATACCTCTTCTACACTAGCCTTTAGGGCTATCAATTACCAGACCCACATGGTCAAATATGCTCTAAATCTGGTCTCGCAGATGGCCTCCTTGCTCTCCTCCATACCTGACTCTCCCAGCAAATCTCAGGTAGCATCGTTAAGCTGTCCTTGGCATCTCAGGTTGCCAGACACTGCATAAGGTGCAGCTATGATGCAGCTTCTGCCTCTGTTCTGCACAGATACTCTTGGCTTTAGGCTACAGTCCCTTCCTAAAGATTTTAAAACCAAGATATTGGATGCACCTCTGGACAACAAATTCCAGTTCGGAAAACAGTCTGCTGAACTGTTTAAAAGCCTCCAGGAAAAAAAGTAAGGAGATCCAGGACCCAAAACATTTACTGGTTTCCCCAATTCCTAAATATTACAGGAATTACCCTGCAAAAACTTCCTTTGTCAGAAGAGCCTCTGCTCCAGCCTCCTCCACCACTTCCAGGCACAGAAAAGGGCCCAGGAAGACACCCTTCCCAAGGACAGCGCTCCTCAACCTCCCACCAAGCAGCCCTTTCAAGACAGAAACAGTAATGTGTGACTGACTGGCTCAGCCGTTTTCCCCTATCATCCCGCCTTTCTCACTGTCTTTCCCTCTTGAAAAAAGTCACTTCACACTTTCAATTTACTGCCTTGACCTTTGGTTTATCCACTGCAACAAGGGTCTTCACAAAGTGCCTAGCCCCAGCAATAGCCTACTACAGAACAAAGGGCATTCAATTCTACCCCTTCCTAGACGACATCCTGATTCTAGTAGAAGAGGAAGTCATCCTCAGGAATCGCCTTCTGTTCTCCATGTCCCTGCTCCAGAGATTGGGATTCACCCTCTACCTTTGCAAAATCATTCCTCACTTTCAATACAGGACAAAACTTTCCTAGGCTGCAGAATAAGGACCGACTTGATGAAGGCCTTTCTCCCTCAGGACAAGATATCCTCCCTAGTCAACTACTTCCAAGACCTCCTCCTGGTCACCCACCTCTCAGCCAGGCAGTTCTTTCGCTTCCTAGGCCCCATGGCAGCCACAATTCCTATGCTGCCACTAGCCAGGCTGCACATGAGGAAGTTCCAGTAGTACCTGAAAAATGTGTGGTCTCAACACAGCCACCCCCTGGACTTTCAGATACCCTTCTTACCATGCCCGAAGACAGATCTGAGGTGGTGGATCCAGCAAGTACAACAGAACCCAGGCCTAACCGTCCAACCCACCAGTCCAATGCAATCCGTGCACACACATGCCTCTAATCTAGGGTGGGGAGCAACTATGAACGGCCTCAAGGTGCAGGCCCTATGGGAGCCCTCCCTCCAGAAAAAGCATATCAACATAAGGGAGATGACTGCAGTCCACCTCGCCCTGCAGGCCTTTCTCTGACTCATGAAACCAGGGCCTCTACAAATATTCACAGACAACACCATTGTGGTTGTGGTGTGGAACATCAATAAACGGGGGGGGGGACCAGTTCTTATATGCTCTGCAGGCTAACAATGCAGGCATGGGAGTTAGCCTCTCAGAACAACATGTCACTGCAGGCAGTCTGTATTCCATCCCAGGACAGCCATTAGGCGGATGCCCTCGGCAGATCATTCTCTCTGCATCATGCGTGGATGTTGCACAGAAATGTGTTCTTAGACATTGTCCACCAGTGGGGCATACCTCAAATAGATCTATTTGCCTGCCCCCAGAACAGAAAAGTGCAGCTTTTCTGCTCCATGGATCCCTCCCTACTAGCCTGGAGAGTGGACGCCTTCACCATTTCTTGGAAGGGACTGTTTTTTTATGCCTTCCCTCCCTTCCCACTCATTCAAAAAGTCCTCTTAAAAATTAGGAGGGACAAGCCAAGAATCTTGCTGGTGACTCCCTGTTGGCCAAGGCAGCACTGGTTCTCCCTTCTTCAATCTCTTGCCAAGGGCAATCACCACAAGTTGCCTTACGAGGTGGACCTGCTCACACAACAGAAGGGATCTCTCATTCATCCACACCTGGAGATGCTCTGCTTAACCCTCTGAGTGATAAACTTTTGATCCCCTTCAGCCACCACTATACAGAGGACGCCAGGAAACCCAATACCAGGAGGTCCTATGTTTCCAAATGGAAAAGGTTCTCCAGATGGTGTCTTCAAAGGCAGGGAGACCCATTCCAAGCAGATGTTCCTCTAAGCTTAGCCTATGTGTGTGAGCTCATAAAATCAGACCCTTCATATTCATCAGTGAAGGTACACATATCTGCCATTTCTGCCTGCTTAGCTCTGGACCCAACTCTACTTTCCAGATGGATGTCAAACTATTCTTAAAAGGGGTTCTCCACCTTAGGCCACCAAAGAAACCTATTCCTCCACCTTGGGACCTAAACTGTGTACTAGAAAAACTCACAATTGCTCCCTTTGAGCCAGCTAGCTCTGCTTCTCTGCAGATGTGCACATGGAAAACTGTCCTACTAGTAGCCCTTGCCTCCGCCAGAAGATTGTCAAGATTACAAGCACTAATGGCATCCCCACCCTACACAATCTTCCAGAAAGATAGGGTGACCCTGTGCACCAATCCCTCCTTCATGCCCAAAATGGTCAGTGAGCTGTCCCTCAGTCTGTTCACTTACCCACCTTCTTTCCTTCCCCACAGAATGACATTGAGAGAATACTCCATTCCCTTTATGTCCACAAACAGTTAAGGTTCTACTTGGACAAAACCAAAGCTATCAGAAAGTCCAGTCAGCTCTTTGTATCTTTCCACCCCAGGACCCTGGGCAAAGTGGTATCCAAACAAACTGTCTCCTGGTGGATAAGGAAAACTCTCCTTCTGTTGTTCCTACTATGGCAAACACTTACCTCATGAGGTCAAGGCACACACTCTACAAGAGCTGTGGCTTCTTCTGGGGCCTTCCTCAAAGGCCTGGACACAACTACCATTCTTGAGGTAGCCACGTGGTCCACTGTGCATACCTTCACCAAACATTACAACTTGGACCACGTCTCTGGAGCCAGAGCAAGATTTGCAAGGGCAATCCTGCAGAGATTCCTGACATCTGCAGCTTCTTCCACCACCCTTCCTCCTCCTTGAGCTGTGGCACTCCCCCACATTGAGACCACTGCAACATGGGACTAGAAGGACATAGAATAGTTGTGTAAAATCTTACCATAACCATAGATGTCCTTCTCTTCCATGTTGAAGTATTCCTTCCTACCCAACTATCCCCTTCACTACATCTACCCTGTCTAGATGACATCATTGTTATTACTTAGTCTACTGTCAGACTGAGCAGTCAGTTCTGAGGTCTGTGCATGGAGACGTCACATTTAAGGCCCCTGGTTTATGGCCCTGCTTATGGACATCCCACGCACCTGGCAGCAACCAGGCTTAATCTTTTGCATAGGAGCTGATGTTCGAGTCGCCTGAGGCGGAGGATCCCACATTAGGAATATTGCAAAATGTAAGAGAAGGACATCTATGGTTATGGAAAGATTTTACACAACTGTTCTTTCCTTACTACTGCTGTTTGTTGAACCATTGGTTTTGCAATGAAATAGGAGTTTAAATAGAACTGGGTCTTTCATGTCTCAGAAAGCAAGACACGGGTCACCTAGAAGCAGCTGGTAGGTACTGAGAATAAGGAGAGCTGTGCTGAGCCTGTCAGGATAGGCTACTGAGAATAAGTAGAGCTGTGCTAAGCCTGTTCGGATAGGCTACTGAGAATAAGGAGAGCTGTGCTGAGCCTGTCAGGATAGGCTACTGAGAATAAGGAGAGCTGTGCTGAGCCTGTCAGGATAGGCTACTGAGAATAAGGAGAGCTGTGCTGAGCCTGTCAGGATGGGCTACTGAGAATAAGTAGAACGGTGCTGAGCCTGTTCGGATAGGCTACTGAGAATAAGGAGAGCTGTGCTGAGCCTGTCAGGATAGGCTACTCAGAATAAGTAGAGCTGTGCTGAGCCTGTTCGGATAGGCTACTGAGAATAAGGAGAGCTGTGCTGAGCCTGTCAGGATAGGCTACTGAAAATAAGTAGAGCTGTGCTGAGCCTGTTCGGATAGGCTACTGAGAATAAGTAGAGCTGTGCTGAGCCTGTTCGGATAGGCTACTGAGAATAAGGAGAGCTGTGCTGAGCCTGTCAGGATAGGCTCCTGAGTATAAGGAGAGCTGTGCTGAGCCTGTCAGGATAGGCTACTGAGTATAAGGAGAGCTGTGCTGAACCTGTCGGGATTGAGGGGCTAAGGCTGTAATTATTTTAGTTAAAAAATCACTGGGGCCTTTCCAGTTGAGTGACGGTCCTGGATTTGTACGTACAAAAGAAGGCATTGTTTGTGTTGATGGGTCTGATAAGGGAAGAATACAGTAGTAAGATAACTTCTTTGTATCTTAAAGATATTCCCTTGGAAATTAACTAGACCAGATAGGATTTCCTGACTATATTAGAAACATAATGATCGAATGAGAGATAGTTGTCCACATAAGGTTTGTTATGACGCTACTTGTTTGAAGAGGAGTACCACTTGTGACATGATGTAGGAATAGCTTTTTTGCTGAATGCTACAGTACTTCACCTGTATTTATCTTGAGACTTTTATTGCATCTGGTCTGTGCATATTCTAATCCCTTCCGGAGCAGTTTAATATCAGTGGATGAGTGGATAACGCGGCCCAACTTGCAGGCATCAGCAAACATGGTCAGCAACAATTCAGAGGTATTCGCTTGGATGTCTGCAAAATAAATGCCAAACAGGAGGGGGTCCTGCACTGATGTGTCTGGTACCCCTCTAATTGCATTCAGAGAGGATGCCAACAACTTTCACTACTTAGAATCTGATCAATAGCCAGTTTGTAATGCAGTTGACAGTGTAGGACGTTACATTGTTTGTCTAACTTTTCAATAATACCAGGATGAGGGATAGTGTCAAAAACCTTGGCCAGGTCAAAATAAACAATGCACATAGGCTGACCATTGTCCACAGCCTCTGTAACCTTTTTAAAGAAGTTTACTAGGTTCAGGAGACAAGACATATCCTTCACAAAACCAGACTGAGTGGGGTCTAAATCAGTTAAGCTACCTAAGTCTGCATAAATAAGTTCTGCTATGATGTGATACATTCCATGAGTTTGCATACAAAGCTGGTGGGGCTGATGGGCTTGCAGGCATCGGCAGACATGGTCTACAGACTTGTGTCTGTAGAGAGGCCACCCTTCTGCAGAGAAGTTACAGTGGCTGCTCTCCAGGTATCAGGAACAAACCCCCGTGGATAGGCTGAGGCTGAATGGTTTGATAAGAGGCTCAGATAGTACATACTTTGCACTGATGAAAATGTAGCCTAATATGTTATCTGGTCCAATAGAAATGTTATTTTTAGCCTTTGACCAAGATTCCAAGACTTGTTCCAAGGTGATTACATGGGAAAATACATTTTAGGGATGGTGGGCTCAACAATGTTGGTAGGTGGGGTAAAGTTAGCTTGCTAATATATTGGTTATATCCTTGAGACTGGAATGTGTGATGTTATTGATGAGCTCAGTGCATTTGTTGAATATTATTCCTTAATTTCCTGATTTAACTGAAGAAAAATTTGTACTGTCGTTTGGTATCTGTAACGACTGTAGGTTGGTATTCCACTTTACATTTTCTAGTAATGCTCTTAAGTTCCTCGCATATTTCAGTTTGGTCTTTAGTTAGGTAGATGGGAATTTCTTAAAACTTTTCATTATTTTCCTTCATTTGTTATAAGTTTATTAGTAAGGGAGTTTCACCAGAGAGGTTTATTCCTCAATTTACCATTAATTTTAGGATGGCTAGGTAAAGACTTAGCTATGCTGCTGTTTAGATGCAAGTAAAAATTGGAGGTGCATGTGGCACCCCTCCCAGCTTGGTCCATTTGGAATAATTGGTAAGAATTATTTGCAGGTCTTCTACAAGGTGAAGTAGGTTTGCCCTGGTGAAGTCCCCAAAGATAGCTTCATTGAGTGGTGGGGGTGGTACCTTTAAGCCTGACATAGAAGCTAACTGATTTTGTAGTCAGATTTGACCAGGGATCACAAGATAACTGGTGGTGAACAGGTGAGGGTTCGGTTGGCAAGGACCAGGTCAAGGATATTAGAGCATCTAGTGGATAATTTTACAGTTTTCCAGTGCAGTGGTATTAACAAATTCTATGAAACACGGAGTATATCAGTTTTTAGAGGTGTAAGTGTGGCAGTCAGTGCTTTAGTAATTGAAGACCTCTAACTTTTAGTAAGAAAAAATGAGTTCATTTCCTGTTTGTAACAGTTCTGATGAAGCTCGTATTTTGTGAGTGAAAGCGCTTAACTCTTTCATTGTGCTGTACAATTTATTATTTTTTTCTATATTAAATTCATTTTTTTACTCGCTTGGAGTTCTTTACAGACCAGGTATGTCTCATGACACATAGGAGTACAGCGTTTTTATTGAGGTTACGTTTGTGTTTTTCTGAATGCTGTTTTTCCATTTGGATTTTTGTTCTGTTGTTCGTCTCCTATGGAGTCAGATCGAGAAGCCGCTACACCATCTACACTGGTCACTCGAGATGAATGGGATCGGTTGCAGACTCAACTAAGCGAGCTTAGAGGTGACATTTTTAGACTCACTTCTTTATTCACCTCATTATGTAATACAAAAGCTGACCATCATATTTTGATATCTAATGGAGAGTCTACTTTGCATGGATACCACTGTGTATCTGACAACAGTTTTTTAGTGAAAGAAATAGCCAATGGCGATAACCACGTATTGGATGAGAAAGTTTTACAACGTTGTCCGTCTATTTCTGACATTCCTAATGGAAAAGTTGGTAGGCAGGATAGTGCGGGTTCTGTTGATCTGCCGGCCCCTCCTATATTCAATGCTGCTAGGAGTAGCAGTCGGCTTGGCATTTCGGACTTCACATTCGATTTCACCTTTGGAGATCTTGACAATGAAGCCAAACGGATTGGAACTAAACCCAAGCGACCGTTACCAAAAAGAACGTACGCACAGACTATCCCAAAGTGTCACACAGACTGTGCTCTCTGACTGTGGGGTTGAGAAATTGAATTCTAAAGAGAACACTCAATCAAATAGATTGCAATCATTTTTGGACACCAATTGCGGTTTCAATAACATCAATTCTGAACAGAAACGCAATGATTTTACTCCTCCACAAGGTACTTTAAGAGACTATATATATACTTTGGGTAAAAAGCTTAATGCTATTAATACTTTAAAACTGGACAATACTTATTTGAAGAAATGTATTGAATGTAAAGTTATCCCTAAGGAGCTTAGATTATTATTCCCTCAATGGGAAAAATTATATAAGAAACAATTCAATATTGCGGAATCTAATACTAGGAAAGCTTTTGAAAGGAAACAACATAAATTACAGAGGGATATTGAACAATATCAAAACAATACAGCATATTTTTGGGGAAAAACTAATAAATTCCATTCTGTTAATCAACGTTACACGAACACTTATGACAATGATTATACAAAGCCATTTAGGAATAGAAATCAAGAAGATTATAAAAATTATCAAAATTATAAAAATGATTTTCATGATGACTACAATACACATTTTTTACATCAGGGCAAAGATCAAAGACATGTAAGGGAGAAAAAATGGGGATGGCATTACAAAGAAAATTTCCCTTAATGTTGCCTGGCAAGCCAAACAAGCAAACACATAATACATCAGAAGTTTTTAGAAAAGATGGTGATAATACTTCTGTTGTATCTACCTCGATTTTTGGAACTATCAGTTGATCTAATGATTGTGTTGATTTGAACACAATTGAACAAAGACAAATACTAGATACTTCGAGTACTAGTATAGTTAATGATGGAATAGTCAACACTTATAAACATTTTAAAATTTATAATTGCACAGATCTAACATTGAATACGACCCATTTCAACTTGTTTTCTAGGTGTATGAAATACATACCCACTACTAGATTTAGGCTAGTTGATAGTCTTATTGAGTTCAAGAAATACATAAGGAAACTGAATTTGGCCATTACTTTTGACAATAATAATGACAAGTCGTCCCACAGTGTGTATGATACATTAAAGAAAAAAAGTACATTCATTCCGCCTATGCATCCACTTATATCAGTGTATGATAAGACAGTTTCTAGACAAATGTACCAATTACAAAAACGTCTTAAAAATGCTTACACATTTAGCAATTTACCTGAAGATGAATTGAAATTGTTACAGGATTTGAGGAATCACACTAATATTAGAATTATGAAACCCGACAAAGGGGGCAGGATTGTTATATTTGACAGTACAGAATATGTATCTCAAATACATCAAATTTTACATAATTCTGGGAACTATGAGATTGTATCACTCAAGTAGCACACCATCGTATTGACTTACATATTGAGGAATTTTTAATAGACAATAGAATTACTATAATATTTGAAAGTTGAACACCCCATCTTAGCCTCCATTGTGGGAATTCCAAAAGTTCATAAATCGATTGACCAACCACCATTCAGACCTATAATATCTGGCAGTAGGTCTAAAACCTTTCCATTAGGGACTGCTGTGGACAGATTCTTAAAACCTATTTACGGTAGAATCCCACATTTAATGAAAGACTCGTGGGATTTTTTGCGGAATTTTCCTGTTAATGTATGGCATTTGGAACTTATTTTTTTCACTGTGGATGTAGTCGATTTATTCTCTAGTATCCCTAAGACTGAGGGACTAGAGGCTTTTTCTAATAGTATTAGAAAATATGGAGGCTGTGAATGGGACCATGTTTGTTTAATTATAGAACTTATGTCTATTGTATTGGACAACAATTTTATTGAATATGAGGGAGAATTTTTTCGACAAACGAACGGTGTTGCTATGGGAGCAGCATGTGCCCCAATATATGCTAATCTCGTCATGCTTGATTGGGAGGAGTCCAAAATATTTAACAGTGAATATTTTAAACATGTTAAATACTATTCGTGATATTTGGACGATATTTATATACTGTGGGATGGTAATAAAGATATGTTAGCACAGTTTATTGATTTCTTGAACTCAAGTAGTTTCTTCTTAAAATTTACTTATTCCTTCAATAAGGAAGGCCTACCATATTTGGACACCTTAATCTTCAAGGGCGACAACAGTTTTAAATCGAGGCTGTATAGGAAACACACTTTGTCTAACAGCTATTTAGAATTTTTTAGTTGCCACCCTAGAAAATTATTTATTAACCTATTTAGAGGTCAGATTATTCGGGCCATAAGGATGACCTCCACACATGCTGAGATGTTAGAAGAAGTTGGGTTTATTACCAACCTTTTCAGAGACAGGGGTTATAACATTAATATGCTTAATCATATTAGTAAAAATATTATTAATGGATGGGGGACAAAATACACACCTCTATTGGGACAAAAAAATGACATCAATAGGTCAGTTAATCACACATTAGACACTACTACCATCAGTACTAACTATAGAAGAGCGTGTGTCTTAGAATATGGCCCACATACAGGGAAAATTAAGCAAATTATTAATAATAATTGGAAAATTGTTATGGTGGACCAAGGAATGGAAAAAATTTTGGGATCACAACCAATATTTGTATACAAAATGGGTCGGAATTTGAAAAATTATATAGAGAGAGGTGATATACTCAGACATTTTGTTAATAATAAAACCACAAAATGTGGCAAATGCAAACAGTGTTTTACTATATATGATGAAAGCCACATTATTTTGGACAATATACATAAATCTAATATAACATTTGTTAGTGGAAATTGTAACACCAGATGGGTCATCTATTTAGCAAAATGCATAGCATGTTCTGGATTCTATATTGGTAAAACAGAACGGAAGTTGAATAAATGAAAATATGCGCATTATTATAGTATTAAGACATGTGATGAAAAGAACGCCCTATACAAGCATATAAAACAATATGGACACACACACACATTTAAATTCGCAATTTTGGAAAACTTGTCATGTGTCAAGAGGGGGTGACTATAAAGGACTACTGTCATATAAGGAAATATGGTGGCAGTTATATACTGATGCTTCTAATCCACCAGGATTAAATGATTTTATCACCATAAAACCTGCATTATTATTAACATAGATGGTGCACCAAATTATTTATATATATATATATATATATATATATATATATATACGTTCATTACATACTTATGGTATTCCATAAGTTACAAAAAGTTTTAAATTTAAATTTTACAAGTATTCGGCTGATATTATCACATTTTTATGTATCTTTATATTTATTTTATTTATTCAGATATTTATTATTTATCATTAATCATCTATTAATATATTTCTTGATAGACATAATGTGTTTAGAATATTTTGTTTTTATTGTAGGTAATCTTTGGTATGTTATCTTTAAGAACTTTTGTTACTAGGTAGCGTTTTGGCGCTAAAAAGTTTTTAAAATGAGTTCATTTCCTGTTTGTAACAGTTCTGATGAAGCGAGTGAAAGCGCTTAACTCTTTCATTGTGCTGTACAATTTATTATTTTTTTCTATATTAAATTCAGTTTTTTTTTACTCGCTTGGAGTTTTTTACAGACCAGGTTTGGCATCTCATGACACATAGGAGTACAGCGTTTTTATTGAGGTTACGTTTGTGTTTTTCTGAACGCTGTTTTTCCATTTGAACTTTTAGCAAGAAGGTGTTTGGTTTGATATTTAGCCCCCCAATGGTATTGTTATGTCTAAGATAACTACAAATTTTTCATTTGTGTCCAAAATTAGAAGTGAAAAACTGAAAATGAGAAAAGATGGCTCACAGTTTTATGCAGTATTATGACAAAAATTATGTAATTTTTGTCAAGCCATTAAAAAGCATAGCAGCTGTTCTTTATTGGTTGAGTACAAAGTGGAAGATATTTTTTATGTTTCTGAAGTTATTGTATAGAACATTTGCTTTTGCAGTTTGTATAACCATTTAACATTGACAGAAATATACAATTAAAACCAGAAGGACGATCTCATAGAAGAACACCTGTTTGAAAGACCTTGCTGAAACATTAATCAATGAACATATTTATTCATTCCATTTGTGTACAGGGTAGGTGAGGTGACCTACTGACTTCAGTCATGACACAGGTACTGATGTATCAGTACAAAATTTTACAATCAGACATTTTAATTGCATATATGTTACATACTTAGCCAATGTCATATGTCAACAGTATTAAAGGATCCATACATGAACAGAAAAAAAATATAATGGTACTGCCATTATACAGAGCTACATTAAACAGAGCAGTTAAACAGTATACAATGGAGCTGCTTTTGTAAACAAACTTATCTTAAACAACAGTAATTTAGAGAGAAGAGAGAGTCTAGAATTACAATGTAAAATACATTTCACATCTCATTAGCTTTAGCTAATGATGTATGAAATGTTTTTGCTTTTTTTGGCTTTACTGAGCTGAGTGACTACTGTTGATTTTAACAAAGCTGTGTTACTGTTGATTCAACTCATCTGAACTGTTAAAGCATGCAACTTGTTACCTCACATTTAGTATCATTTTAGAGGAGAACCTTTGCAGCATGTTTTAACATTCAGTATTTGAAAATGTCATACAGTAGATTAGGAGCAACCATCGTGCTTCCAACGGATCAGTTTTATTTATAAAACAAGACCACATGACATGCATAGAGGTGCCCATAAAGATACACACACAAATGTTATGTTCCCTTAAAAAAAACTTTGGGGGTAGATAAACATTATAATGTCAATGTAATTCTTATGGAGACATTTTAATATTTGAGGTACCTAAACATTACAATATAAAATGTATACCTCATGATAGCATTTTAATATTGTAGTAGTATAGATATTACTTCATTGTAAGGTCTTTCCTCACGAAGATTATATAAATAGTGGCAGTTTTTTATTCCAGAGTTTAAAAAATTTCACTACAACAGAGTATTGGTGTATGCAGCATTTTAAGATTTACACTTAATTTGCCGTTTCACTTCTTGTATTTCTGTTATGGCTTCAGTGCATGAACTGTGTTCATATGCAGGTGGCTGTCCATGTAGTGCTTGCAATTAGAAAACTTTGGGTGCAAAGATTTTTCTGAGGCATGTGTGTCTGATACTGGTGCCCTAGAAGTCTGTCATTTTGCGAGTCCCTGATTTGTTCATCAGGACAATGATTTTACAACTTCAGGAAATGTTTCTTAGACTACTTTAAATATCTCAGTGCTCCTGAAAGCATCACAACAGCCATTTTGAAACATTAATTTTGAGCATATGTTTCTTAGTCCATCTTGGCACTTTGCCATAAACACTTTGACCAACAGTCTTAGATGCTTACATTTCTTCAAAATGGCTTCTGATCATGTCTCACTGTGCTGAATTCTGCTTATTTTCTTCCTTCAGTTGGAGAAAAGGACTAGCGCTTTATTTTCAGTCAGTTAAACCTACTTTTGTTTTCCAGGAATCAGCAGATGTAGAACTCCCTCCCCAAGTCATTGACCCATAGTAAACCGAGCAGGTAGCAGATCATCATGTTGCAGTGGGTTTATTTCTGTTTTCTTATGATGCCATGCGTTAGTCTGTGTTGTTGTAGTTAATATTCTTCTTAGTCTCCGCTGCCCTGTTGGCTTCACCATTAGACTGTGAGCAGTTGGAAATGGTTGTGACGGTTTTCACGTGGAATCTATCTCCCACACTAACATTTTCCCTTAATGGATGACATGAAACTAGTCAATACTAAAGAAAATGAAGATAAGGAGAAACCCCAATGGGGCACTTATCTGAAGAAAGGTATTCAGACTTTCATTCAATGATGGTGTTTCGACTGGCGGTAAAGACGCTGTGTGTGTGTGTGCATCTGTATGTCACCTTTACGCCGTGTGCCTTGTGTGGCAGCATACATGTGATGTGTGGCACCTGTAGTTACTAAAGGCTTTGGTATACTGGCCAGTTGGAACTGGACATACCATGATGAAATTTACATTATTCTGAAAATCTCTTGAGCTCCATTCTGGCTTGTTGCACACCATATTCAGTCATAACCACATCTGGAATACCATGCCTCAATAGTCTAGCTTTTTATTTTGTAAACTTGTTTAACCTTATACATTTACCCAAAGTATCTGTAAATTCTACAACTTCTGTAAACTTTTCTACTGTATTTTGATCAAGAGTACTTTAAAATTGTATACTGTCCTTTATTATACTTTCATAGATTCCTTTGTATACGTTTAGATATTGAAGCACTTTTAACGTTTATACACATACACACACACACACTTTGTGGACACTTGGGTTGTATTTTATTTAAGTAGATCACCATCAGAGTGATGTTTCACAGTCATTTTATTAAAATGAGTGTCTGCTTCAGATATTTTACTTTCACTTTGTGTCACTTGCTTTAGTTTCTTGGCTCTTCACAGCTGTATTTTGCTGCGATTGAAATTTGAACCAAGTAATGCTAATAAAGTCCACAAAACTTAAAACAAGAAAGTGACTTAAATAGAGATTGGAAGTTTGGAAATAATGTTGGTGCTACATACATTAATGCAAAGCAGCTACTTTCTAATGCTGTATATTTTCCAAATTATAAGACTTTACTGTTTTTAAGGTAAATGAATACAGCAGGAAACTTGATGATGATAAAAACAGTGACAGAATCACTAATGTTGTTTGTACTGTTGCTCAGACTTTCTAACTTGACCATATTAAGTTTTTTTATATGTTTATTAAAAAGAAATCAACTTTTTCCAAGACAGCTAGTAGTAAAATGAAGTGTTCATCTCTGTTCAAGTATGGCCGTTAGTGCAGAAGGTTAAAGCTGTGATCTGTAGTTCCTGTGGTACTGGGTTTCATTCCCTCTGCTTTTATTTGCCGTCTGTAGGGCCTTGAGCAATTAACTTAACCAACCATTTCTCCTGGACACTCATTAAAATGGACAAGTGTGGTCCTACCTGGCTAACAAATGATTGTCGCAGCTGTGGACAAGGAAAGATCCATACTGTTTTCCTTTCAGCAGCCTCAACAGTTCCTTCCCTTTGTGGCAGAATTTCAGGTTTCCCTAAAAAAATAAAAAAAAATATTTTTATGGCTTTTGATTTTTAATTAGTGGGCTTTTTGTAAAGGGACCACAATATATAGTTCTTGCCCAAACCTGCTCCTTATTCATTTCCCAAAACGTCAGAGGCATTTTTGTCCATGCAAAGTCACTTTATTCTTTTAAAGATGATATTAAGGAGGAATCTGCTAGTCCCCTCTTCTTTCAGGGCAGCAGACTATTCTTCAAGGTTCTTTATGATTCCCAAAATAGGGTTAGTTGGAGATTGGCCTCAGATGTGTCGGAAATTAAACGATGTGTATAAATGAAACAATTCAGAGTGATAGACTCCAGACTTGTATTTCTCTCCTGCACCAAAGGGTTTGAGCAGTCATCTTTTATTTGAAACATGCCTTTCCTAGTTCTCATTTACCACAGAGGATTTGTCAGATTTGTCTGTTTTCTTTTTATACGCAGCTGCTTGCCAACACTTAACCTTGCTTTGGCCAGTTTGGCCCATATGTTCCCTCTGTAGGGCAAAAGCAGATTTGCCTACCCATCGTTTATCCCCCCCCCCTCCCCAAAGGTGACAGCTGATAATGGGAGACTGTCCTCCAGGTTTCCATCAAGAGTACTTTTGCCATGCCTTCCAAACTGGACTGCAGTGACACAATTTCTGAAAGGCACATTTAGACAAAGTGCATTTTTTTGAGCACTTAGTTCTGTCCAGGTACGTGCATTGGAAATGTTTGAACTGGAAAAATGTTAACAGCTATCACTGTATCTGTACAAGTTTTTGCTTTACAGTGCAGCAAACATTTCACTGTCTTCAATAAGGACGTTTCCATTATCTGCTAATGTTTCTCTTATACCAACATATAAAAAAAATGAAACAGGAACCTGTCTAGTTCTAAACTCACTAACACGAGTGTTGAAGGAAAAATAAAAAAAGAAAACTTTAAGTCTTAAAACTTTGTTGATGAGCTCAATCACTGTAATTTCCAAAAATCATGAAACCCAGGTAGTGTTCAAAGCAACAAGCCTTTATTCATCATAGACAAGTGATCCTCAGTAACAAAAAAAAAAAATCAGAAATACTGTACAATGTTAAACATATCAGCTTTTATACACTTAGAAGTAAGGTGTGGAAAATATGTGTATTGTTTAATTTTCAAATCTCTTTTAGTAGTTTGCAGTTGAGAGAGAGAAAAAAACACCTGTCATGACAGTTTTCATGTTTACAGTCCCCCAAAAACACCACTGACATCCCCTTCATTAGGTTTAGTACACTCTTGCATCACCCAGGAGATTTAAACACTTGATTCAATACACACATTTTTTCATTCTGCTATTACCATAAAATTTTGGTACAATTCCCCCGTTTAGCATACTGATGCACGTTCATGCACATTCGTGTACACACCTGCACACTTTTATACATTACTAGTTTACTTCATCCACTGTTTTCTGTATTTTTGTGTGTTTTTTCTACTGGTTTTCATTGTGTAAACATTTTTTTTTTGGGGGGGGGGGGCTGTAAACATGAAAACTGTCATGACAGGTGTTTTTTTTCTCTCTACTGCAAAGCTCTGACATTTTTTCTGAGCTGTAAGTAACTTAGTTTTTATGCACACTAATGCATATGGATGGATGCTTTTTAGATGTAGTAGATGTAAAAAGTGTACACACCCCTGTTAAAATGCCAGGCTTTTGTGATATAAAAAAAATGAGACCACAATAAATAATTTCAAAACTTTTCCCACCTTTAATGTGACCTATAACCTGTACAGTTCAATTGAAATACAAACAAATCTGTTAGGGGGGGAAAAAAACAGAATAAGCTGGTTGCATAAGTGTGCACACCCTTAAACTAATACTTTGTTGAAGCACCTTTTGATTTAATTACAGCATTCAGTCTTCTTGGATACATACCAGCCATCTATTAAAGAGACTGATTAACCCCAAATAAAGTTCAGCTGTCCTAGTAGGATTTTCCTGACATTTACTCAGTTGCCTGCTACAGCAAAAGCCATGGTTCACAGAGAGCTTACAAAGCATCAAAGGGATCTCATTGGTTTAAGGTATCAGTAAGGAGAAGGGTGCAAAACAATTTCCACACCATTGGATATACCATGGAGCACAGTGAAGACAGTCATCAAAAAGTGGAGAAAATATGGGACAACTGTGATATTGCAAAGAACTCGATGTCCCTCCAAAATTGATGACAAGGCAAGACGAAAACTGGTCAGGGAGGCTGCCAGTAGACATACAGCAACACTGAAGGAGCTGCAGGAATTTCTGGCAAGTACTTATGCAGCCAGCCTATTGTACGTTTTTTTATTTTTTTATATTTTTCCCCTGACAGATTTGTTTGTTTTTCAATTGAATTGTACAGGTCACATTAAAGGTGTGAAAAGTTTTGAAATGATTTTTTGTGGTCTCATTTTTTTATATCACAAAAACCTGGCATTTTAACAGGAGTGTGTACACTTTTTATATCCATTGTATGTGTGTTTTTTTGCATCTATCTAGTTAGCTCATTTTACTTATCTACCAATGTATATGATTTCAGTTGTCACAGAGCTGATGAAGGCTTTATTACGTTAGTTAGAAGAAAGAGATTTTCGTTAAAAGTCAGTCTATTTATATGTATGTTATACTTTCCTTAATACCTGAATTTGGAGTGTGGGTTGCAAATAGGTAGTGTTTTCCTTAACTAGGATTTAGTTTGATCTAATCAATAGTAGTGTGCTGGAGGTGGGTACTTGCTATTCTTAGATGTGCTTTTACAGCCCTGTTTATATTGTTTGTCTGGAATAGGCTGGCTTAAAATTTAAAATTAAACAATACATATATTTTCCATACCTACTCCTAAGTGTTACTGAGGATCGCTTGTCGGTGATGAATAAAGGCTTGTTGCTTTGGAACACTACCTGGGTTTCATGATTATAGGAAATTATGTTGACTGAGCTCATCAACAAATTTTTAAGACTACTTGTTTTCTTTTTTACCTTATACCGACATATCTGATATTAGTCTTAATTATGTGGATCCACAGCAGGAAATATAAGTACGTGCCAGCAAGACAAAGGGCACTACAAAAATCTAACTAGCTTTTCATATCTTTTGCTCAGATTAAACTGGAGGCTTCTTTAAGTAAGTATACACTTGCAAGTAGCTGTTATTTTGCACTGGTTTCTGACATGATTCTGCTAACAAAACCTTTCCAGGGCTTGGCAGCGCTCATTTTGCCAGGGCAATAATTTATTCTGCAGCTTCATTCAAGGACATTTCATTTGAAGATTTATGAAACAATAATTTGCTATCCTTTAACACTGTTTTTTTTAAGTAATACAGACTAGCTTGCCAGTCCATAGAAAAACATGGGTTCTGAGTTAATGCTGCTGTCATTCACAGCATGCTGTGGAGGATTCCTTCTACAGTGATCCATATAGCTCAGTGTCTGTGAGTTAGCAGTAATGAACATACAGAAACTAAAAATACACTATATTTGTATGAGATGCTCAGTGTAACAGGCGATTACTTCCTTTGTGACATGTTGGTATTTTCTTGGTGCTTCAGTTTTCCCGCTCTGTAGATATTGCTTTTGCACATTTATCAAAACCAAATATTCTTATGTCATCTGAAAGTTTTAACTATTTGTATTTATGCTTTCAGTCATTTTTTTGATGAGATGTAATGTTTTAAATCATCTACAAATAGTAGAGGAGATGCCATTAGGCGAAGCTGGTTTATGGAAGTCTAACTTAGCCCATGACCTAGTCTGTTACGTAAATAGTATAATGTGTTAAAGGCAGGGCAAAACAAAAGTGGTGATAAAGAATTGCCCCGGAATATTCCTTTTGGAAAGTGATTTGCTGATTTATCATGAATCATTTGTAAAGGATTTATTAATTGATGTCAGTTTTCTGTCTCAGTTTAATTTCTCCAAATCTTTTGGGTTTCTAATGTCATGAAGGGAATGGGCTCCATTCCTAAGTCTGGGCCCACTCAAAGGTCATAAAATTAATATTGTTTCAGTCTTTAATGTTAGCCAGAGGTGCTCTTCGCAGCACCCACATGCTTAGAATTGACTCCTGTAATTCATGCATGGTTGCATGTATTTGGTAAAATTTCTGCAGTATGACTGTAAATTCTTTTTGTTAATAGACCTGTTGCTTCTACTACTGTTGGAACTGTCTGGGTATCTTTCTTCCATATTACTGCCATGTCTGCCTGCATATCCTAGAAATGCATGACTTTGTCTCTCTGTATATAAGATACTGTAATCACTGGGTGTAGCAGTTTCAATGATCAGTGCTAATTTTGTCTTCTTGTCATGGACTACTGTATCTGTTTTTCTCGCAGCCATTTTTTGAACTGTTGGTAATAGGTGATCACATGTAATGTAAACTTCCTCATTCTCTAAAAATGCTTTGCTATCTTCTGTTTGGAAATTCTGGGCTTCTTCCATAATAGTAACAATACATAATGTCTTCCTTATCCTCAATTTTTTTTGGCTCATCAGTTTTTGTGTTTTTTTGTGGGCTACTACTACTTTCTATCGTGGTGGGGGGGGGGGGGCATCCTCCCCCTGAGTCTGGCCTAACCCCATTGGAAGATTGTTTCCATGTCCTGAGGATTCTACATTGCCATTTTTTTCCAGTCCTGGCACCATTGTGTACACTAGGTCTGGATATTTTTTATTTATTTATTTTGTACCCTGGGAACTGTGCACCCAAACCTCCCTTCCTCTGTGATCTATAAAATATAGTCCATATATTAGTGTCTTCTTGGTGAGATCTTGTAAAACCAGGATCCACCACGTGAAGGTACTCGCCAAGACTTGAGGATGAATACTACTCTCCTTTTTCTTGCTGATTTCACCTCTCCATCCAGAAACTTGGCAGCTGCTGGCATTGCATTGGTGTTAACTGGGCCTATATTACAACGTCGAAGTCACAGATGTCTGAAATTTTGTAATATCTAACCCAAATGTTCGAAGTACGAAAATAGCAAAGCCACGGAACACCGCTTTTTTTCCCAGGGAAAAGATCAGTGGGCCGTGTTTGTGGCTTTGCTGTCTCCTCCACTGTGGTGTGATCTCAGAATTGGTATATTTAAGTAGGAGGGGGTGTGGGAGACGCAGCCTCCCACATTAGTTTAAGTATAAAGTGTATGTGTTTTTTGGACCAGAACAGCGATTTTTTTCCCTGGGTAAAAAAAAAAATTGCTGTTCTGTGTTTTCTTAATTCTTGGGTTTCGAACGTTATGGTTCGATATTAGATCGTTTGAACTCTTGTGAGTTCGAAGATGTGATATAGACCCGTGTTAACTAATGCACTGGATTTACATTTTGGGAATTGGTCAGTTTAACAGTAAGTCATAACCTTTGGGATTTATCTTTTTTTCTGGCCATGAGCTGCACCCAAGCCCCTTGGAAAAACAGTACTTGTCTCATACCACCACTGCACAGAACATTGATAAGTGTGCACAAAAGTCCTGTGTATGTAGAGTTGCTAGGAGGTTCTTCTGACTGCTTTCAGTTTTTCACAGGCTACTTTATTTATTTGCATTATTTATTACCTAAAGTAGACTCCCTGTTAGCCATCCTCTCTTTAACCAGCCATCAAATTTCTGCCATAGCCCTAGCAAAAGAAAAGAACCACACTCCTGCCTCCTCTGGGTAAAATAATGACAGACATTTGAATTTTAGACTTCATATTCATTTAGAAAAATGCATACTAACACAAATCCTGTTATTCCAACTGATTTATAACCCATACAACTATTTTGTATGCTTTTTCTGATTAACCAGCCATTAGTTTATCCAGCCTAAGGTCCATTCCGAGCGAGACCGGATAATAGGGAATCTACTGTATTAGTTAATGTGTATGTTTTTGTCCTACCTGTGTTAATCTTATGGCTGGAGCTTTTCTCCCTGGGCCTCCTCTGAAAATGGACGATCAGCTTAGTTGGACTATCTGAGTTAACAAATGAAAATAAATACTATAATAAATGAGGACTTTGTCACTCCTGTCTGGCCTAGGTTCTGCCAAAGAAAAAGACCTTAGCAGCACATTTTGAAGGTCCAGGGGCTTGAACATAGATAAGCATAGCAGTTTTGTAGTTCTTAATCATTGTAGGTCCAGCATAGTTGCATTTAATTTGATCCCCTGCCTTTTTTTGGCTATAAAACCATTCCAAGAGTGTGTTTCAGTATAGTGCAGGAAGACACACTGTAACAATGGAGACCTTCATTGATACCTTTGTTAGGAAAGTGTCAGTGTATTGATAGAAATTGTTGTCTGTGAAGGTTCAAGAGGTTTGAAAGAAAAGAAAAATGAATCCTTGCCCATGACTGTTTTGTAGTGATGGAGATTTGTATATCTGCTGCAGATACAAAGACCTTGCTTGTTGGGACTTGGACAATTCCTCTGTCAGTCTTTGCACCTCCTGTTCAGAATATTTTCCTAGTATGAAATATTATATTTCATGGAAAGAGTCTTTATGCTATCCTGTATAAAATCCTTCTCTTAAGAAGAGACTCGGAGTGATAAAGATGCCTGGGTGCAGAGTGGGCAGTACCACATGTATACTACACTTCTGAGTATATTTTAAAGAGCATGTAATCAGTGCCCAGAGCCACTGTCTATAGAACTTAAAAAGTTGGCAAAATTTGCATCTTCTTTAGATGTGTGCAGTTCTTATCAAGCTGACCGTTTAGGTTGTCACTGTCAGCATCTGTATAGAATGGGAAAGCTGTCTGTTTTGCATCCTAACACTCCAGTAAGGCTTCTAGGTTATTGGGTGATATGGCATAAAAAGTGTGCATATCTAGTACCTCAGCTGCTAGATTGTATTGTGGTCCACAGGTCGCCTGTTGGATAGCTTTGGTCTAAACCTTTCAGCTTGGAGGACATCATTCTAATTTCTAATAGCAGCTCTTTTCTACTCAAATTTTAAATATTTTCAGAAGATGTTAAATGGCCATATGCAAAAGAATCTTATTCTTAAGTGAGAAGGGATTTATTTCTTGGACTATCACCAGGTTTGGGTCCCTTACATTGCCAAATTCCAAAGTATTAAACTGTTTTAAGCTATTTTTGTGATTCCAATTTAACTTGTTTATCAGTCAATGTTCCTGTCTCTGTACTCTCTGCTTGTAGACCAACTTTCCCACAGACAGTAGCACAGTCTTCTGTTAAGGCCTTCCTTAAAATAGTTCTTCAGTAGCACAGTCTTCTGTTAAGGCCTTCCTTAAAATAGTTCTTCACTTGTGGACACCATAAGACATGCTTCATCCCCTTTGGATTAGAATTATACATTGGAGAAGGCAACTTTGTCTCCTAGATATAGTAGGTGAAAACACCTGTCAAAGAAAAACATTATTTTACTGGTAACGATTACCTCTGGTAGAAGATTTCAGCATTGTGACCTCTTCTTGTATGAATCACTTTACCTGGTATTCTACAATGAAAAGTGCCATTGAAGATGAACTCCTTTCATGCCAAAAGTTGCCTCAACAGTGTCTCCACATTAAGTCCATTCAGCTACCAGTTTTTTTTTTTTTTTTTTACCCAAACTGCCAAAATGATGGAGAACACTGCATATGTTAAATGTACGCAGGCAAATTGGTTATTACAGTAAAAAGGTAGTTGTTTTCTGAAAAGTTGTTTCATTCATTAAAAGAAAATGTGGCTTTCCAATCAGTAAACATAAGGTTTCTAAATGTTGCTTCATTGTATTGCCTTCTGCAATGACAAGTATAATACACCTTTGAATACTGAAGTGAGAGCACTCTGCTGTCAATCACCAGGTGCCTCAGTATCATATGCTGTTTTAACATCTGTGACATGGTGAACTGCATAGACCTTTCACACAACACTACGAGATGGAAACACAGTCCAGATGAATGACAGATTTTGCCATAGCCATTTTACATGGGATCATTTAACTGTCCTCCATCCATGAATATACTGACATTGCTTGGTAATGTATACACATGTTATGATTTACTATTACAGTGACCCTCTTATAAGAAACTAACACATTTGTGGGTAAGAATACGGATACTCTTCTTCTAGCCTCCAAAGCAAACTGTACATATTTTAATGACAAATGCTTTATTATAAGTTGAAACAGTTACATTTGTTCATAATAATAATTGTATACTAGGGCGGCCATGGTGGTGCAGCGATTAACATTGCTGCCTCACAGCAAGAGGTTCTCCAGTTCGATTCTCGGCTGGGATGCCTTCTGTGCGGAGTCTGCATGCCCTCCATGTGGTCGCGTGGGTTTCTTCCGGGTGCTCCGGTTTCCTCCCATATTCCAAAGACATGCTGTAGTTGGATTGGATACTCTTAAGTTGGCCCTAGGCATGAGTGTGTGTGTGCATGTGCCTTCCGTGGAAGGTTGGGCGTCAGGCTAGCAACTCGACACCTTAAAAACCTCCACTGCCAATCATGAGCGGACAGGTGATCTGCTGTGGCGACCCCTAACCAGGAAAAGCCAAAAGAAGAAGAATTGTATACTAAGTAAAGTGGCTTACTATATTCACAAGTTGCAGTGAGTGCCTTACAGACTTGCACAGGTTATGTGGAATGCTGGCATGAGGCCGCTGTTGGTGTTCCTAAGGGTTTAGACATTGCTTTTGGAACTTCTGGCTTGGGTAAGAAGAATTATAGGGTGGGTAAACACCAAATGGAATGACTTAGCCAGATTTACAGGTATTTCATCCTGTCATGTCCCTACAAAAATGGGTATTGCTGCACTAAGTTGTACATAGGAGCATAATTCTCATGTATAACTTTTGTTCCCCTTGTTCTGGCTGCCGTCCTGGATACCTTCTCAGCAGCCTCTGTGGCCCCTGATGCTCAACCCTCAGCTACCAAGAAACCTGACAGGTTTTATAAGGTGCCTGATGAATTTAAATTCTTGTATAAATGTCCTGCTGCTGATCTGTCTGTAGTGCCTGTCTCTTCTGACAAACCCTTCAATCTTTTGCCCTCTACCAACCTGCTTCCCTCAGACAAAAATAGTGGGCCATGGAAAGGCTAGGCAAGAAGGATTATACTGCAGCCACCTTATCCTTTATGGCTATTAACTACCATACTGATATGACTAGGTATGTTTTTGGCCCTCCTTTCTCATGTTTCTCAGGTACTCTCTGAATTCCCTGACTGTGACTGGAAGGCTTCTGCCCTTTCCTTGTTGGGTTCCACCTCTCTAATTGCCTGCCATTCTGTTAAATGCAGTTATGATGCTTTCTTCAGGCCTTCTGCATTTGGTTCTGTCATGAGGTGTTACTTGTGGCTTATTCTTCAGGCGTTGCCTCATTACATTAAGGCCAAATTGTTGGATGCTCCTTTGGATAATAAAAATCTTTTTGCTGCTGCTGAGCCTTTTACACCTCTCCAGGATAAGGGCAAGGCCTTGCAGGAGTAAAAACTTATTTTCATTTCTCCTATTCCAAAGTTTCAAATGAATTACCCTTCCAAATCTGATTTTGTTCGCAGGCAGTTTCGTCCTCTGCCCTAGGATAAAACGCCTCCTGCTAAGTCTGCTTAAAAATCTATTTCCCTGAAACCTGCCTGTCAGGATATGCCAGGTTCTGTTTGACAATTTGCTTCCCCTTTCCCTCAGCCAGGTCTCTCTATCCTTCATCTTTCCCTGTCCTTTCCGAACTGATTGAGAATCACAACAGACTCTTGTGTTGTGCCTGTTATCCGCCAAGAGTATTTCATGATTTGGAAATCCCTTGCTCACTTTTTGGGCATCCCTCAACCTCCTTGGGAACAGCTTCCATTTTTCCCAGAGGTGCTTCATTCTCTTTTGATCCCAGGCACCATTCAAGCTGTACCACCAGCCCAGGTAGAAAGGGGTATTTACTTCAGAATGTTTCTGGTTCCCAGGAAGGATGGCACTTGGAGACCAGTTCTGGACCTTTCCTTCTCAACGCCTTTCTAAGGATTCCTTCCTTTTGGATGTTACTGTTTTAAACCTCATTTCCTCTTCTGTTTTCTGAGCAGCTTTTTGTTTTCTTTCATCACAGGTCTTTGGCTTTAGCTGTTTCTAAGCAAACCATCCCATCCTGGCTTTCTAAGGCCATTTCGTTTTGCTATTCTTTTCATGGTAATTGCCTTTCCTCCACTGTAAAGGCTCATTCTATCAGAGCTGTTGTCTCCTGTGGTGCTTTTTATAAGGGACTGGATATTAAATCCATCCCTGAGGCTGCTACTTGGTCTTCAAGTTCAGTTCATAGCTTCACTTGGCATTATAAGTTGGATATTATTTCTAGAGTTAGACCTGTCCTTGCCCGAGTTGTCCTTCATGGATTTCTGGAGGGGTCTTTAGTGCCGTCCTCCTACCATGTTTCTTCTTGAGCTTTTGTACTCTCCCTTCAGTAAGGAGTACTGCAACACTGTTATGAAAGAACATAGTGCAGTTGTGTAAAATCTTACCATAACAGTAGATGTCCTTCTCTTCAGTGTTGCAGTATTCACTCCCTCCTTTCTGCCCTCTCGGCTGCCGCCTGTTTCTTCTTGCTTTCCTGGCTGAGGGGCTCTTCTCCCTTTCCTCCTTCTGAATGTACATGTTATTCCTTATCCCTGAGGGCATTCTGTTCCTTCTGGGGCTTTTTCAGTTGGACTTTGAGTTATCCTTGGCAGGAGAGCCCTTCTGTTAGGAATACTGCAACAGTAAAGAGAAGGACATCTACTGTTATGATAAAATTTTACACAACTGTACTTTCACTTTCCTTACATTACCTTAGTTAATTATCCTCATTAGTATCTTTGGTCATATCCCAAAATCATTCATTTCAGGCAGATTTGTTGGGATGGTCTGTTGACTCGCATTTTCCTTAACTGCCATTTTCATTAACACAGGGGAGTTCTCTGTTAGTAATATTGGATGACTTTCTTCAGAATTCTCTATATGCAACTGCTTGAGTGATACAGTATATTCTATCAAGTCTGTCCCATGGTTGAAATTTTGGAGAAACATTTCTATATAGTCTGTCCTTTACCTTTGACTATTTTATTATTGCAATTTTTGACTTGCTAAAACCAATTTATGCTTTTATTGTTCTTAATTTGTGTAATTTCAGCCTTTGTTTTAGATACCAAAGGGGTACTTGCTTTTTGTTTTCATTTATCTGGTGTAATATTGTTTACTCTTTAAAGATGGCAAAAGTACACAAAAGAATTAGGTAGTCCTGCATTTCTAGTGCTTAGGGGGGGCACTGCTGTGGTGGAGATAGTGGCAAGATTAGTTCTAGGCTACATATGTTGTCATACTTAGCATCATGTTTGTAGTGATGTCAGAGATAGGAACACACTGTTTAGAAATTGGTTCTAAAAAAAAAAAAGGTGCACAGCCAAGATGCCTGTCAGTAGATGGTACTCGTATTACACTTGTTGAATGAGATATCCTTGGAAGTTGTACTTTCACTGTGTTTTTGTTTGGTTTCATTTTGTATTTCTAGTTGAGACTAAGGAAGGCATTAACATTTGCCATTGTTTGGTTAATTCTTATCCTTTTCTGTTTTTTTTTTGCCTCAGACCTTCGACCAAGAATGTCCAACTCTCTCCCTGGTAGTAATTCTATCATCAGTCGATTGTTGATCAGTGCCGATTCCTTCAGCTCTGAGACGGACAACATGTTAGTACTGTGGGGAACCAGTGTGGGTTATAAGTATTTATTGTTTCTATTCAAAGTATGTACAGCAGTTGAAGTCTTTGGCAGGTTGCATGGTACCATAAACGTGTGAGAAAATGTAAGTACAAATGTGTGCATATGAAGGGGTGTGCTTATCACCCTAAATTATAATCCCCGGGCTGTGATTTTAGGATATCAATGACAAGTAGAGACTGTTGGGAAGTGTTAAAAATAGGTGAAGAAAGGCCAAATGAATCTGCAGCTATGCCGTTCTAAGATGCTGCATGTTACCTCTCAGCAGGCCAGAATTCACATTCAGCAGTGATTCAGAGCACTCCCAGTGACAGTGTTGAGTATGAGTAGCTGATGGCTTGCCTTCCACTATTTCAAATAAAGAAAACTGCAGTATTACTTCCTTACTGCCTTCTGCTAGCAGCCTGCTAGAAACAGTGTCTCAGTGACAAATGAGCAGTTACCCTTTAGCAGCTGTCTGTGTATATTCAAGGAAGGACATGGTTAGTATTGCTGCCTCACAGCTTGGTGCCTTCGGTGCAGAGTCTGTGCACCCTGTTTGTGTCTCCTTTGCTTTATCAGGTGCTGTGATTTCCTCCCATAATCCAGAGTTGTACTCCTTGTTCCTTTTTGTTTCATCTGCCTGGAATCTTCTTTTGACCTCTTGATACGCAAGTTGTTAGTCTCCATTTTCTGGATTTTTTTAAAGACATTTTAAGTCTTGCTGTGTGCATTATAAGTTTTTGTAGTGTCTAAATGTGTTATATTTTTTTGTCCAAATTATCTATCTTATATTTGCCAACCTGGACATCACGTCAACCAGAAAGGTTCCACTGAATCTTTTTGTTGTTGTTTCACCCAACTTGGCCATGATGATTTGCATAACAGCACATAAACAGATGGCAGCATCAAATCATGTTCTCCCTTCTGAAGTAGCTTACAAAGTGTGCACTGGTGCATGTTATCTGTTTTCTGCTAAGTGAGGAGGTGCAACGTCTGAAGCAACTGACCCTAAATCTTGCTGCTTCCTGATCAACTGTTTAATGTAATGTGGCATGTCATCTTGTTTTCATTGTTGCTGGTGTCCCTTCATCAACCATGATGGATGGTACAGCATCCAGGGTAATTGCTTCATAATTTGTTGGCAATTCTCAAACAGCTCATGCAGCAGAAAATTAATGCAGTCCATGAATCTAGTTTTCCCTTCTCATTCATCTCGAGCATCAGTATGCTTAGTGTGGTCAATATAAATTGTTTTCCTTTCTCATGCAGTTCACTCAGCACAGTACTAGAAACAGTCCTTGCCAATATGGTTGTTCTTAGCTTGTCTGGGCAGCATGGTACATGAGATGATCTGTTCAGCTCTGATTGTCCCTTTTCATCTTACCTGGGTAGTGTAGTGCCTAAGAAGATCATAGTTTTGTTTTTCCCCACCTGATCATTTGAGAAGCACTGTGTTTAGAATGATCACGGTAGATGAGGTTGTCCCTTTTATGTGTGTTTTGGAAGCACGGTGCTGCCTAGGTGGTCACCACAGATCTGGTTGTCTCTTCTCAGTCTGCTTGTTATGCATGTTGACAGAACTGGTCCTCACAGGTTTAGTTTCCTCCCTCGGCTTGTTTGGATAGTATTGTGCCTATGGTAATCTCCACATAAGGGATTGCACTTTCAAAAACAGCTTAAGTATTGCATTGCCTGAAGTGTTCTGTGCAGATGTGTTTATTTTGTTTTGGGCAACTCTGTATGTTTGATGACGTGTACAGCTCTGTTTGTCCCTCATCAGCTTATTTCAACAGGACAATGTCTGAAGCAATTTTCATAGATTTGTTTGTTGTGTCATCTCAGCTTTATAGGCAGTACAGTGGCTGAGGTCTGGCTAGTTCCTCTCAGCCTATTTTATTTTGTGCCATCAGACCACATGAAGTGCTACCTTTGAGTTCAGTTTGCATTGAATCTGCCTGAACAAGAGTGGCTGACATGAGATCACCTCTGTGCAGGAGGTTTCGCTTTGCTGTCATGATCACGTGTACTTTTGGTAATACTTCATTCAAGGTCACTGTAGAAATGAAATGTCCAGGGCAGCCAACATGGGGAGAAAAACACCCAGAAAGGTCACCATAAAATTATGGAATCTGCTCTGTATCATATATTTAGTACATCCTACAAATAGGTCCTCGTGTAATGCTAGACATTTCAGAACACAAGAGACAGAAATATCAGCCTGGTGTTTGTGATTTACCGATGTGATTATTTTTACTAATCTGATTGTTGAGTATATTTGTTAATATTGGATAAATAAGCACCAGAGGAGAAAGGCTACACCAACCTTGTTGAATAAAATGTAGAATTTTATTACCACAGTTCCGGCTGGCACAGAAAAAAATCCAGAAGCTATTCAGCACACAAAGTCCAAACTGTTGAAAGCACAAACACAAAGAATAGATACAGAAGCTGTTCAGCACACAAAATCCAAGACTGTTGAAAGCACAAACGCTATGTCTCCACACCTGCGTTGCTTTAGGACACTTCTTCAGATGCACTACAACTCATACAAAACTACATTCTATTTAAATACACTTTCAATTGATTTAATTAAACAGTTAATTAACCACACCTATTTCATTCAGGTTCAGCCTTACTAGACTTGCAAGATACCAAACTTTGAAAACTCCTTGATCTGAAGTAGGATATTCATTTGTCTGCAACCTGTGGGTTATGGATCCGATATCGGATCCGAACCGGCATGGTTTTCCAGCTATGGATCCAAGCTCTCAGCTCCTCCCCTCACCCATAATGCCCTGCTCTACCCTCATGACCCCAGATCTCGTTTGCCGCGCTGGTGACTGGATTTGGGTTCTTTGCTCTCAGCTAAGTGGTGATTTATTACCTGTTAAAACAGAAAGTTTTAAGTTTTTTGTGTAATTCTGTGTGAAAGTTTAGGTTTCCCTCCTTAATAGTTTTATTTTGAGTTAAATTAAGTAATTTTTTTCCCTCCCCTCGCTGTTGCGTAGAGTGTGTGTGTGGGCCTGTGTGTCTTTTTCTTTTAAGTTACTTTTAGTAGCTTGTAGATTATGGCTGATCAGCCTAAATCTATTTTTTCCAAATGCTCCGAGTGTGGTCATAAGCTCTCACCGGCTGATGGCCACACTCGGTGTGTTAGGTCTCGGGTTGAACACCTCACATCTGGCTGTTCCATATGTGCAGGGTTCAACCCCAGGGCACTGAGGGAGCGGAGGTCCAAGCTTGTCTTGGCGGGTCTTTTACCGCCAGACTCGGCTCCGGCCTCCGCTCCTTCGGGGACTACTGTGGCTACAGTTGTTCCCCCTGTGGCACCCCCTCCTGCTCCTGGGACTCAACCTCCCGCTTCTGGAGAGGAGAGGGATGCTGCTAAAAAGGTACGGTGGGAGGAGCACCACAAGCGGCGGGCCGAGACCTCTGTTTCGCCCCGCCAGCCAAGCGGCTTCTCCCGGCTCCGTGTCGGTTCGGTCTCCTCCTTCTCGGCTCCGGTCCCCTGTGTGCTTTTCACCGGGTCCTGAGGAGGAGGAGACCCGATCTCCGTCGAGGCTATCGAGGAGGCACTCCAGGCCTACCTCGGTAGCCTCGACGAGATCTACACATAGCCTTTCTGATGCTGATCTGGACCGGATGATGAGAAGGTTCATCCAGGCCCAGATGCAGATGGGAGTGCTCTTGCCTCCCCTCCGGGGAGCTCAACACCCTTTTAAGCCTATTGCTCCTTCTCCGACCCGCTATCCGGGTTCGGAGCAGCTGGAGCCGAGCAGCCGAGCGGGGTGGGTCGGCGCCGATAGTACTTGGTACCGGATCCGACCCTGCCCTCGGTGCGTCGGACCCGACCTCTCGGAGCCTGGATCCGAGCCGGATCCGGGGATCAGTGCTCCTTCGGCGCCGTCTGTGTCGGAGCGTACTGTCCCTTCGGATCCGAGTGCCGGGCGCCGGCTCCGTCCACTCGGATCCGAGGGGAGCCGATTGTCGGATCCTTTGGTCGAGGTCGGCTCCCTTCGGCTTTTGATGTAGTGGAGAGGGCTCTGTTGAGGGTCTCCGGACCCCGGCACTTGTTCGGCTCCGTCCCGCTCCCTCTGCACTGGGCCAGGCTTCCACCATCCGGCCCCTGGGACAGCCCGCTTCTGTGCCCCAAGTTGCTCCTATGGAGCAAATTGCTGCTAGAGGACTCCTCTGACAGCCCCCAGAGGAGGTCCCTCGCAAGCATACGTGCAAAAGGAGGCACATTGACTCCCCGAGTCTCTCACAGAAGACACGGACTTGGAGGAAGGGAAGGCTCCCCACGGTCACCCTCGAGGATGTCTCCTTTGGAGACATCATGGAAATGCTCCGTATAAGGGGGGGGTGGTCTGCCCCCAAGTCTTCCTCTGACGAGTCCATGTTCTTGGAGGCATTTGAAACGGGCCCGTCTACCTCTTGGGTGTCCCCTGCCGACCCCCTGGTGGACCTTATTACCACCAGGGCGTGGAAGGAACCGGACACCGTGGAGCCAATTCCCAAAAGACCGGATAGGATCCTTAGTCCGCCATCCGACCGGACCCATTGGAGTAAGGGGCCTCCGTAGATGCCATGTTGACGGCGGCCACAAAGAGGGAACTGGCTCAGGAGAGTCCTCAGTCCACCCACCGAGCAAGGAGTCTCGGATGATGGACCGCTTGGGGAAGCGGATGTTCAGTTCGGCGACCTTCTCGGTAAGGGCGCTGAACTATTTGGCACATGTTATTCGGATGCAGCGAGATCTTATTAAGGAATACGCTGCATCCCCCCTGAGTCCATTTCGGAGGAGGACAGAGTTCTGCACTCCACCCGTATGGCCACTCTTAGGTCAGTTACAAATACTTCTATGCGGCTACTCTCCCATGCAACGGAGGGCCGCTAGAGCTGCGGGACAGGACTGGTCACTAGGCGCCAGGCCTGGCTCCGTCACTGATTTTTCTGAGCCCTTCAAAGCGTCGTTTAACGCCTTTGATGGTTCTGCTCTGTTTGGCAAGACCGTTCATGAGACGTTGACCCAGAGCGAAAGGACGGAAGACGCTGTCTGCCGCCGGAATCCGCTTCTCTGCACCCCAGAGGCCCTATTCTAGGAACCAAAAGGGTCAGAAGAAGATGTGGTTCCGGAAGTCGCAGCAGTCCCAGCCTGCTCCGGACAACCAGTCCTTCCGTGGCAGAGGAGGACAGGGAGGACGCCGCCCTAGAGGCAGAGGGGCTCCCAGAAACTTCGGGTCCAGGGAACCTTTCTCTGAACGGCCCGCAGCAACCCTGAGGGGTTGCCCGACTGCTGTACTCTGGAGGCAGTCGGGGGACGTTTTTCGGGGCACCTAGCGGCATGGGAGTCCATAACATCGGACTGCTGGGTTCTCCAAATCATATCCAGGGGATATCGCATTCCTTTCCTTCACCTTCCAAAGTTGAAGTCCCTCCCAGACGTCCCACCCGGTCAACGGGAGGCCGCTTTGGCAGAAATTGGCCATCTGCTAAAGAAAAGAGCCATCCAGCCCGTTCCCCCAGACCAGATCGGATCAGGGTTCTACTCCAGATTCCTTTTAGTGCCAAAAAAGACGGGGGAACTAAGACCAATCCTAGACCTCTCTCTTGAATCTGGCAGTCCCCAAAGAAAAATTCCGAATGGTCACTCTGCAATCTATTCTCCCCCTTCTGGGAGAAAATCACTGGATGTGCTCTATAGACCTCAAGGACGCGTACTACCACATCCTGATGGACAGGCGCTCCAGGAGGTTTCTCCGCTTCCGGCTGGGAGCCAGTCACTACCAGTTCCGGTCCTTCCCTTTGGTCTCACCACAGCCCCAGGGTGTTCACCAAAGTATTAGCAGTGGTAGCGGCCCACCTGAGGCTTCAGGGGTGCAGGTCTTTCCCTACCTGGACGACTGGCTTCTTACCGCCCCAACAAGGCATCTACTTCTATTGGCGAGACTCCTTTCTCCATCTTGCTCCCTTTCTGGGCATCACAATAAATACAAAAGTCCAACCTGGCCCACACAGCTCTTAGATTTTATAGGGGCCAGGCTAGACACAAGGAGTTTACGAGCCTTCCTCACTGCGGACAGAGTTCTAAATCTGCAGCTCCAGGTGCGGGCCATTCTCCATTCAAGTTCTGTTCCAGCGGAGTTGGTCCTGAGGGCTCTAGGGTCCATGGCATCGGCTATAGCACTTCTTCCTCTTGCCAGGCTCAATATGCGCATTCTACAGTGGACGCTCTTAGTACAGTGGTCATACCTTGCTCTCCCCATGCATCATCCCATAGCGATCAGCAAGGCTTGCAAGCGGTCCCTCTTGTGGTGGCTCCACTCCCGGATCTCCACAAAGGCCGCCTTTGTGCTTCTCCCCTCGCCACGGTGACCACGGACGCCTCCCGCCTCGGGTGGGGGCACTTTATGGCCGGACCGTCCAAGGCACGTGGAGCGATTCAGAGACCTTACTGCATATCAATGTTCTAGAGATGAGAGCAGTGCTCTTAGCGTTGCTAGCACTTCAGGACTTTCTTCCCTTGGGAACAATTGCGATTCAATCGGACAACATGTCTGTTGTCTGGTACATCAACAAACAAGGTGGAACAAGGTCTTACCCTCTTTGTCGAGAGGCCATGAGAGTTTGGGAATGGGCAATCTCCACCAATCGCTTTCTAATAGCAACGCACATTCCGGGTCGGTCCAACATCCTAGCGGACAAGCTCAGTCACACCATTCTGACCCCTTACGAGTGGTCTCTCAATTGTCAAGTAGCGGAACGCATATTCGCACGGTGGGGAACCCCTTCATGCGATCTTTTTGCTTCTCCCTCAAACACCAAGTGCGACAGTTTTTCGCTCTAATACCTCCCGGAGGTACCCCAAGAGACGCTCTGGTGCATGCTTGGCCACCCGGTCTTCTGTATGCCTATCCACCCTTGCCTCTGATGCTCCAAGTTCTTCAGAAAGCCTCTCGGGTGGGTTGCAGAATGATTCTCATTGCTCCATTCTGGCCTCGACAGATCTGGTTCCCCTTCCTAAGGTCTCACTCGGTGAATCCTCCTTGGATTCTAGATCCCATCCCGGATCTGATATCCCATCCATCCTGCATTCCTCCTCCGAACCTGGACAACCTGAAGCTGACCGCTTGGCTGCTCCAGTTCCACTCTTGATAAGGACTCCGGTATTTCTTCACCTGTAAAGGCAATTTTGGTGGCGGCTCATAAACCATCCACTAGAAAGGTTTACCAAGCAAATGGAAACGTCTCTCTTTGTGGGCGGAGCGGCAAGGCCTGAATCCCTTCACGGTTCCTCTCCCTTTAGTGCTTGACTTTCTAACCACTCTCTTTAACGATGGTGCCAGCAGTTCCACAGTCAAAGTTCAACTGGCGGCAATTTCTCACTATCACATTGGCCATGACTCTAATCCTCTTATGTCAGCCAAATTGTGTAAAATATTTCTTAAAGGTACTTTTCTTCTCAGGCCCCTATAAAACAAGCAGTTCCTCCTTCGCTCCTTTCTCTCGTCCTACAGGCCTTGGCCGGCCGTCCTTTCGTGCCTGCGGCTACGGTGGGACTCTAATTCTTGTCGTACAAGACAGCCTTTTGGTAGCCATTACATCAGCCAAGAGAGTTTCTGAACTTCAAGCATTATCAGCTAAACCTCCTTACTTGGTATTTCATCCGGACCGTGTCTACCTCAGGACCAACCCGTCCTTTCTTCCTAAAATCGCTTCTGAAGCAAACATCAATCAATCCATTAACCTCCCTGTTTTCTTCGCTAAATATGAAAACAAAGGTGAATATAAGCTACATTCACTAGATGTTCACAGGCAACTTAGATTTTATCTGAACAGGACAGCTGGTCATAGGCAATCCGACCAGCTGTTTATTTCCTTTGCAAAATTCAATTTGGGCAAGCCAATCTCTAAAGTTTCTCTGTCCCGCTGGATTTCACAGTGCATTTTATTGGCTTATCAAGCTTCAGGAAGGCCCGCACCGGAGGGTGTTCATGCCCATTCAACCCGGTCAGTATCTACCTCGGCAGCCTTCAAGGCTAGGATTCCTCTAGATGATATTTGTGCAGCAGCCACGTGGGCTTCATCTCATACGTTTATTTCCCACTATAAGTTGGATCTTGCATCTAGGGGTAGAGCATCCTTTGGCTCAGCGGTGCTCGGAATATCCTTCCATGATGGCCGCCCAAGATTCAGGTAGCTGGGGACTCTGTCCCACAGGTTGCAGACAAATGAATATCCTACTTCAGATTTAGAAGTTATGTACTCACCATAACGTTCCATCTGAGTAGGTGTATTCATTTGTCTGCAACCATCCCGCCCTCCTATCCCCCTGGCCTATCAGTTTCCTGCATATTCTTTGTTACCCTTTTTAGGGTATTGTTGCTTTGGCAAACTCGATCTGAGGTCATGAGGGTAGAGCAGGGCATTATGGGTGAGGGGAGGAGCTGAGAGCTTGGATCCATAGCTGGAAAACCATGCCGGTTCGGATCCGATATCGGATCCATAACCCACAGGTTGCAGACAAATGAATACACCTACTCAGATGGAACGTTATGGTGAGTACATAACTTCTAATTACTATCACAGCAAATACTAACAGATCAATTTATATTAAATAACTCTACTTATTTTACCTTTAAGGTTTAATAAAACATTTCCCAATGAACTACAATAATGATTGTTAAAACACATACTTAAAAAATCTTAAAAGGTTAAAAATAATTATTAAAAACTTTTAAATACTTTTAAATAACTGCCTTCATCTAGCTGAATTGGGTTAACCTCCTACACCCTCTAGTGTTCATTTCGAACTATTGCACATTTCCACTACTATGACATTTTAAAAGTTCAAATTGATTTTGTCTAGCTTAATTTCCTCATAAACTGCTTACTTATAATTTTGTTTCTTAATAACATAATTAAATTTTGCCACTCAAAAATAGAGAACTACTTAATAACAAAACTAAAAATCAACTAAGAGCTTTTTCGTAGCTTTATCATTTGATTTGAGAAGGGACATCCTGCTCAAAGCTTAGCTGCCCTCAGTTTCAATACTGGGGCTAGGGAAACTATATTATTGAGACCTGGTTCATTATACGATTCCAGCTGAAGTTGCCATAGCAATTCTTTATATTCAATGGTATCTTCCCAATTTCCGCCCCGAATGTCCTTCTTAACAACTTCTAATACATAAAAATAAAACTCTGCTTCCAAGCATTTCATTTTATGTCGAAACAGAGCATTATTCATACAACCTCTTTTAATGTCATAATAATGCTCATAAATCCGATTTTTCAATTTACGTTCAGATTTACCAACATAAAAAGCTTGGCATTTTTTACAAGTGCTTAAATATATGATACCACTTGTATGGCAATTTGCGTAATCAGTGCTCCTAACCAGGAAGTCCCTACTCTGAATATTGACTGCATCACGGGCATATATATAGGGGCATTGTGGGCAGCTTCCACATTTAAATGTTCCAATTCTGCTCTTTTTACTCATTTTCCCTCTGCCCTTTGTCTCAAAATAATTTTTCAGATTCTTACCCTTCCTATAAGTACATTTCAATGGGTTTTCAAAAAGGCTATTCAAATCAGACAGCTCCCCAAACTTCTGCCATTCTGTTTTGATAAGGTTAAAAATATATTTTGCTTCACCATTATAGTCCATCACAAAATTATTTAAACCATCAAATTCTTCTAATAGTCTCACTTCCTTCATTTGTTCATCCATCCCTAAAATTGGGTGGTATTTTTGTTGTCTACCATGCACCACCTCTTTTTCAACTTCCATTATTAGGGCCTCGGGGTAGCCTCTCTCTAAGAACATAGCGTGTAATTTATCACATTCTTCTTTGAAGTCTCTATTTCTAGAGGACATTCTGCTACCCCTCTATTTGTTAATATGTTTATCATTATATGTGGCAAATTTTAATGTTTTATATTTTCTGTCTGATTGGTTGCTCTACTCTTTATAGGGAGTGTTACACAGAGAAATGTGTTATGAATAATTACTTTGGAATCGGACTGGATGCTAAAATATCTTTAGACTTCAACACAAAGAGGGATGAACACCCTGAAAAATGCAGGTAAGACATTGTACTGTATTATATAACTACAGTTAATTCTTTCTTCTTTTATGTTTCTATGATTTAATTCCACCACAGTCTTGTAGAGTATTTTCAGGTGTTCAGCTGAGTTGATTTGCATTGGTTCCTTGTATAAGTGCCCCAGATTTATTCTGTTGTTCCCTTTAGTGGAGAACTCCCAGTGAGTCATCACCTGTTGGTCTCTGATGTGGTTTATCTTTAACACTTCATTTATTCTTGGTGGAGTTTCAGCATAAAAAAAAGCCAAGTGTATGTCAGCTGTATCTTTTATAGCATGTTTTTGTTCTTATTTTACATTATTTTGAACCTTTGTGGCCTGTCCTCTGCATCTGTGATTTGTTTCTGTCAGTAGTTTCAGTAGTGGATCTGACTGTAACTTATCCTGTAGTGGATGTGCTTACATATTTCCTTTAAGACTACAACTTTGAGTACTCTGTTTGTCTTCAGAATGTTTTGCAAGGTATTTTCTTTCATTATTCCTGACCCTGCTCTACCACTTCTGGTTATACATGGAATAACTGAAACTGGCCCTTGCTTACTTGTCAGGTAAAAGTATCTTCACTTGTTTAAATGTGCTGCAGAAGTGAATTAATGATACACTGTTTGTTGTGCTTCCATGTCTTAACTTGTAGCATCAGTCCTTGTATTGAAACCAGATTATGTTTAAAGTTGTATTGCATATGTTAGCCTGATTGTGGCAGAACATTTTCAGTTACTGGTATACTGTCCCTGTGTACTTTGCATACCTCAGCTTTTAAGGAATGAGTTCCTGTTTTGAGACAGTCACTATGCACTGCCCTTTGTGTACATCCCTGACCATCACCAGTTTTATATGTAGCCTCAGTAGTCCTGTATCAGCTGTGTCCATATTTCCTAGCATAGCAGTTACTTGTATTCCCAGTGCAGTTTTGTAGTCCTTAATGGAAATTATTGTGTACTTTTTTGCCTGCAGTTTGTTCATACATACATAAGTTTGACAAACAAGCTTAGGGTCTGTTGGCTGTCATGGAGCTTGATCATTCAGGTCCCATGTTTGGAATTTACTGGTAACAGTTTAATCATATATTTCACTCTTGAATGCAAAAATAAATAAGTAAAAAATGTGTTGGTCCACTAAGAGAAAACAAACACTAAAACACAAAAGTGATGTAATACCTTATATTTGACCGACATATGTTTAGCAATTACTTCAGCTTTCAAGTGGGCATGAGTCCTTCCTCAGGAGTTAAGTTTACTGATGTTCAATACATTCCTTAAATGTCCATGTGTGCCTGGAAAGGGAAGTGCATCATTTATTTCCAATTGGCTCAAAAAAAAAAAAAAAAAACCTTCAAAAATGCTAATGCAGAAAAGAATGCACAGCATTGACTACACCTGAGAGACTGTGTGTGAGAGACTAATACTCTTAAAAGCTGAGTGATGGCATGCTATAAAAATCAGCGCTTTGCAAGTTACATTACAGTAAGTGTGTATTTAGCAGAGAAGAAGAAATAAAGAAATGCCATGTTGATCCACTGTCAGAAAACAAAAGCACTGGTACACAAACTTGATGTTACAACTTTTATTGAACAAGTAGGCTTTGCATTTACTTGAGCTTTTGAACTGGCATGAGCCCTTTACCTGGAGTTATTCAGAGAAGATTGCACAGAGAGACTCCTCTGACATTTAATTAGACAATAAGTCAAAGTACAAGAGATGTGCAGAGAGATTAATTAAATCCAGGGATGGAAAACATGAAAGTTTATCTAAACAAGCAATTATTGTGAGGTAGATATTTGGTTAACAGAAAATATGAATTAGCAATAATGTCCAGTTCACACTGGAGAGAAAAATAGGGACTACCAGGAGATGATGTATTAAAATGTATGGATAAGTAGAAATAACACCTTGGCAATTAACTGTGCAGTATAAAACAAATAGAAGCAGCAAAAAAGTAAAAAGCCACACAGGAACGCAGCTGAAGAAAAGTAACTAAATTTCAGGTCTTTTTTTGGTTCACGGAACTGAGAGTCCTCTTCCCCCGCACTACTACAGAGGTGTTAAAACCGTCACTGCACTGAGAAACCCTTGCAGAATCAGTTCCTCAGACTTCAAAAGAAAACCCTGAACAAAGGCCTGCAATTTAGTTGCTTTTCTGGCTGTAGCCAGATAAGTTCTAAGTATAGTGTAAAAGAAGGTCTCAGCCATAAATGGGGGTGATTAGAGACAGAAAAGAAGCAGTCCTTTACAGAATGTAAAGAAAATAACAGTGACCCTCCCAAATCCCATTATATGTCAATGGCATGGGAATTCAAAGTTACTGTCTTATGTCTGGCATGAGTCATATAAAGTATTATGGGAAAGAGAAAGTGTTGAGGGAGTACAAGATCACGTTTATACATCAAGCACCATTGGTAGCCATGTTGTGGAAAACAGGCTGAAATAAAAAAATAAAGCACTTAGAGTGATTTTGAGGTGTTAAAATAGGTCAGGAAACAAAAATAGAGTGAAAAACATTTTTTTTATTTCTAGGGTGAAGTTTTCGTTTGATAAGGCTTTTAGTACATACTTTGTTTCATGTTACCTGCCATCTTTAAATAACCAGTATTCCCTAGCTACAGGTACAATTGTGTTTAAAATCGCAAAGAATACTTAAAATGAGTCTTGTCAGCTGTCATCATTGCAGAGTATTGATGTAATTCCTTCTTTATACTCATAATGCCTCCTCTTATGCAGCCCAGTATTCACCTAATCTTTGTAGCTTTTCTCATTGCTTACTTACTGTAATACCATTTAACTACCAAAGTTAGCATTCCACATATGTAGTTGTCAGCAGTTTCTCCACGTTCTGTACTATTCTAGTACGTTTGTGTTTTCCATCTTCTTCAGCTTTCCAGGCTGCTTTCTTATCCTTCACTCCTCACCATGCATGCTGGCCTTTTGCAGATCTTTGTGTCATCTGCAAGAAATATATCCTGTCCGTTTCATTCATTCTGCATTATAGTCAGTTAAACAGACATTAAATGGGTCCATTTCTAGTACCATCACTTCAGGTAACTCACTAGAATTCTCGTTTACACTGTGACCCTATATTTGTCAGTGGTCACACTGACATTGTCCTAGAAACCACCCCTAAGCTGATGTAATATGCTTATAACCTTTTGTGTAATTTTGAATCTGTTTGAAGATTGCGTCTGCAACCCATAGCTTGTTGTAACTTTTTAACAATTTACCTGGAGAAGACTTTTAGATTAAAAAAGTCTCCTCTTCTACGAAGGTAGAGCGGACAAAAAATGTCAACAAACTGTATTAATTTATAATTCCATGTTGATGTTGTTTAGTGATTTTTAAAAAGGTCTAGTATATATTTTCCTGATTATTCATTGTTCATACTACTTCTTTTCCCATATCCATGCCCCAGTTATTGTATCCAGATACATTTAATGATGAATGATTGTGCCTATGTTTCTTGTTCTGCAGAAGTCGCACTAAAAATATGATGTGGTACGGAGTGCTAGGGACAAAAGAATTCCTGCATCGGACATACAGAAACCTGGACCAGAAGGTGTTGCTAGAGGTATATATAAAATGCATCATTTTCTTCTTCTTAAGTGTGTATGTTTCTTCAGGGTCTGTTCACAGGCAGAGAAAAATAATGTGAGATACCGGATAGTTTGCCTCATCAAATAACCATCTTGTGCTGTTGGGATATACTAAACTTCAGCAGATATGTTCCTGTAGCCAGTTATTCACCTTTTTTGTCCAGTTAGAGCTGTTTGTCCATTCTCCTGTCACTGTGCACAGTGCAGTTAGATTGCTCTGGTAGCAATTAGGCGGTTATATTTGCTACTCACTGTGGTCTGATACTGCAGTTTAACTGGGCTGTACATACCACACACTTACACAAGCCTTGCTTGTAACCTGGTGCAAGTGTATTGCAGAGTGTCTGGTTTGCTTGTTATGCTGAATCAGTGCACCTCAAACTTTTTACATTTGCCTGGCTTATAATGATGAGTTAGCAACCTTAGATGCTGTACATGTGCATGTCACTTGCTAAAGTAAATCAGTACTCTGTAAACTATGCATTTTTTCCTTTGTAACACTTGACTCTGAAACTCTTAACCTATGCATTCCTATCTTGCTCATAACAATAAATGAGTGGTGAAATTTTTCAGTCTTGTCAGCATTAGATTATAACCTTGCTCCTTAATCTACTGTTGTATATAGTTGTAATTTCTTAAGTACCGTATGCACGGCTCTATTGAAACTGATGAGTTTGTGATTTCCCTTTATTTTTTTATAGCTGTGTGTATGTTTGCAAATTTACTTTTGTCTTGCCTCAAGTCAAGTCGTACTTGATGGGGGGCTTTTGGGAAGCCCACTTACCCACATATCAAATAAATATCTCAGACTGTACCTTGTGGCCATCCTATAACTGAATCAGTGCACTCCAGGCATACGTACTTGTTCTGCTTGTAACTGAGATAGTGCATCACAAACTAAGTATACTTCCTTGGACTTGTAACAGTTGAGTCAGTAACCATCCAAGCTCTGCATGTTTGACATCATGTAAAAAGAAATCAGAAAGCCTTTACGTTGCAAATTGATGGTTTAGCAGGTTGACAGAATCCCACTTGGAAGCAGGCCCTGTTTTAAAAATGAGGGCAGCTAGATTATAACTTTATTATGGAAATGTTTCTGCCTTCTATTTATTGGTATGCATTTCCTTTTAAAACTACTGTGTCTTTTAAAGTCACTATGTTTCTTTAAATGTTTAATGCATTGTGTAATTAATTTATTATAATTATGAGCAACTATAAAAGCTGGTGGTTTGTATTTGTATCTAGTTCTGATGAAGTCTGAAAGTGTCTAAGGTGAAAGCACCTAATGTTTTTAATAAATTGTGCATCTTTCATAACATTTTTTTGAGCTACATTGTTTTGCTTTAACATACTGCAGAGCAGAACATTTTTTGTGCTGTTATTTTTGGTTATTGGTCTACTTGCACAAACCGCTCTACTTTGGTGGTCTAGGCTCCCCACTTTTAACACAATCCTCGAGACCCAGCTTCTTAAATGTTTATCCCAGTCCAAGATGGTTAACTGTACATCCTTGGACATCTCTCTTCCTCCAAAGAAAAAGCGTGAGGCCTTGAACGGTTCAGCAGTCCAACGTTTCTCACTTGACATACCCACTGAAGTTACAGAACCCTGTGGTATGTCAGACTTTTGCTCAGTTGCCCACTACCAAGACCCCGTCTGAGGCCAGTATGGCTGCTCAGGCCTTGCGGACAGTTTTTTATTTATTTATTTTATTTTTTATTTTTTATCTTACATTTGTTAACCGGGGGTGTCTGACGGAGCAGCAGAGGCCCGGGGAGAAAAGCTCCACAAAGAAAAATTACAGACACATTTAGTTATTTAGACATAATCAGTATACACACAAATTACAAGAGACATGTTTTTACAGTGGTATGCGGCACAAACAGTTACAGTGGAGAGAACAATAAAAAAAAAGATTAATTTTAAAAATAAAGGTAAGTAATAGATTTGTGGTGTACAGCTGAACTTTGGAATGTAGGTAGAATACATACATAGTACACAGGTACAGTACATACATTGTAGATTAGCCAGTGTTTGTGAGTAAGATTGAAAAACTATTATCAATTGCTCTAGATTTAGTATGCATATGTTATCCGCTTTCACTAGCCTGGGGAGCAATCATGGCATTGCCAACTTTGCTTGAGATGTTGCCTGATGAGGTCTTTAAAGGAGGCTTTGGATGATGTGTTTTGAATGCTAGTAGGGACAGAGTTCCATTTTTAGCCACCGAACTACTATATAGTGCATCTCCAAAGCTATTGTAGCTGTTGGTGACTTCTAGTAGTAGTTTGCTTGATGATCTAAGAGGCCTTTTGGCTGAGTGATGTTGTACTAGGTTTTTGAGGGCAGGACACTTATTGGGGAGGTAATAGATAGAATGACAGAGGCAGAGCTGATTGTAGGTTAGGAGGTTGGGCAGTTCAAGCCAGTGGAGCTGTCTCAAAGCAGTACAGTGATGAGTTCTATATGAGCAATTTGCAGCAAAATGGGCAATTCTGTTATAGCAAGCTTCCATTTTGCTTAGTTCAGTTTTGTTGAGATTAGTCAGAATGGGAGATGCATAGAGTAGGGTGGATAGAAGTTGGGAGCGAGCAATGGCTGATCTTGTGTTGTTGGTAAGAAATGGTTTGATACGGTAGAGTGACCCCAGTTTGGCATGTACTTTTTTAATAGTTAAGTTCAGATGACTATCAAATTTTAGGTGGGAGTCTATGGTTATTCCCAATAGCTTAGCCTGTGCCACTGAAGCAATTGGAGTAGCATTTGTGGAGTAGATAGTGAATTGACTGTTAATGTTTTTGTTAGAACTGGTTATAATCATAAGCTGAGTTTTCTTTGGATTGAGGATAAGTTGGGCTTTGGTAAGGTAGTTTTCAACGTCAGAGAATGCTAGTTGAGTTGTTTGCAGGAGGGTGGGAATGTTTTGTGCAGCACAGATTAAGGTAGTGTCATCTGCATACTGAATTATAGATGCATGCTGTGTGGAGGTGTGGAGGTCATTTGTGAAGACTGTGAATAGTAGTGGTCCTAAGATAGAACCCTGTGGGACTCCTATAGTTATGAGCAGCTGAGGAGAGAGAGAATTTTCCCATTTCACAGCTTGGTACCTGTCAGTTAAGTAGCTTTGGAACCAGGTAAGAGTGGAATTAGATAGATGATATTGGTTTAGTTTGTTTAGCAGGATTTGGTGTGAGACTGTGTCAAATGCTTTGGACATATCCAAAAAAAGAGTTGACACTTGCAGGCCTTCATTTTTGAGACGGTTTACTGTGTCTGTGAAGCAGAGGAGAGCTGTAGTGGTACTATGGGCAGGTCTGAAACCATGCTGAGTAGGTGACAGGATGTTGCAGTCTAGGAGATAGTTTAGCATCTGGGTATGGATGCATTTTTCTAGGATTTTGGCCAGGGGGGAGAGTAAAGCAATGGGTCTGTAGTTATTACGTTCAGTGGAGGTCCCACCTTTATGTATGGGTGTAACATAGGATATTTTCCAGAGTTTGGGCACATAGTTGTCAACAATTGATCTGTTTATGAGAGTGGAGACTGGGATAGCAATAGCATCTGCTGTAAGTTTCAAGAAATAGCTGGGGAGTAGGTGATGAGGTTTATAGTTTGGAGAGCATGCTTTTGATTGAAGTGGTGGAAACTTGTTTTGAGGGTAAAGCTTGTATTAGTGTTACTTGCGTTGGGGGGGGGGGGGATAGTGAGGAAGGAACTGTCCTGTGATACTAAGGATAGAATTGAGTTCAGAAAGTGGGAGTTGAATTGTGTTTCGATGGGAACTTTAGTGTCAGGGGTGGTTGGTTTGGGGGTAGCCTTTTGGGTGGATTTTAGTAGCTGGTTTACATTTTGCCAAAATCTTTGCAGGTTGTGTTGGTATTTAGTTTGCAATGTTGTGTAGTAGGATTTTTTGTCCAGCCTAATGCATTTTTTTGCACGGTTGCGCAGTTCTTGGTACTTAGTTAGGCTTTGTGTTTCTTTGTTTTTTTGATAGTAACGCCATGCAGTGTCTCTGGACTTGAGGATTTGTTTGGTTTCTTTACTGAGCCAGGGGTTTGTAGAGGTTCTAACCTTGATTTTGCGCAATGGAGCGACAGTGTCTAGGTGTTGTAGAAATATGCTGCAGCCTGGTCAAGTGGGAGGGTTTTTAGGGGGGGTCCAGTCACAGTTACACAGTAAAGTGTTGAGGACCTCAGGAGAGAATTTTTTGTGTTTCTAGTGGATATATAGTTAGTGGTTTTGCATATGCTTGTTCTACTACGTATAAAGTATATTATGTTGTGGTCACTTAAGGTGTCTGGGAGACTGCCTGTGTGAGGGTACAATGTGGGGTTGCTAGTTAGGACCCAGTCAAGGATGGATTCCCTTTTAGATTTTTTATCACACCTAGCTGGAATTTGGACTAGCTGCTGGTAGCCATGGAGATTTATTAGATTACTTGGTGGTTCTGATATACAGGTGAACCAATCTAGGTTGAAGTCCCCCAGAATAAGGGTTTCTTGTGAGTATGTGGAAGAACACCAGGATAAGAAGTCTTCAAGGCTAGCAGGTGTATTACCAGGTGGAATATAGATCACAATTGTGGTGATGACCTTTTTAGGGTGAAGTTGAAGTTGTGAGATAAGTATGTCCCAATTATTGGGGGAGGGGGAGGAGTTTGGTAATTGACGGACAGTTGAGTTGGACTTGTAGAGTAAGGCAGTTCCACCCCCTTTACGAAGTGGTCTGTCTTGTCTAATGATATTGTAGCCGGTAGGGAGAACTTCTGAGTTAGCTATGTTTTTATTTAGCCAGGTTTCTGTTAAAGCAACTATGTCTGGGGAGTAGTGTGCTATTGTGGCCTTTTTGATACTTCTAATATTAATATTTAGCATTAAAAGATGGTTGGTTTTGCTGCTGTTGTTGATTTGCCCAGGGATGAAGAAAGTGGGGGTGTTATGTTCTGACATTTGTGTTTGAGTAGTTTGTGTTGGACAGGATGGATTTGGGCCTGGGTTGGGGTGGATATCCCCACTTATGTTGAGCCTGGAGTTAAAATGGTTATACAGATGTTGGAGTTTGGTGAGGAGTGTGAGAAAGTATTGTGTTTTTTTGGAGTAGGAATGAGAGCATATGTGTTTAGTTCTGAATTGGTCCATTATGTAGTTCTTGAATAAGTGTGGGCAGATATTATTATAATGTGTGGTGTCTGTGTATGAGAGGGCATAATGCAGTGTTGTGCTACTAAGTTTAGGGATATTGCTAGAGTGATAACTTGTGGTGTTGTAAAGAATTATGAGAAGACAGACTAGATTTAGTTGTGTGATAGTCATGGTTATAAAGTTTATGTTGTTTCTAGGTGTGTGGGGGGGTCTGAATAGGAATTATAGGGTTGCACTATATGTGGATGGGGAAGTAGTGTGGGTGATGCAAAAAATGCCTAGTGGGAATGAGAGTGATTGGGAGTATTTTGTGTGGAGCATGTTGGTGTGGTTTAATGTGATATGACTTGAGGAGCTGTGATTGGTGGAGGTGATGTGAGGGTGAGCTGTGGGTGTGGCTATGATTACTATAAATGTAGAGGTAGTGGGGGCGGGAGGGAATAGAGGGCAGGGGAGCGGAGAGAGCCCGAGCGTTAGCGAGGGCAAACGGAGCGGGGCAGAGCCAGAGCCAACCCAAGGCAAGAGAAAAAAGTAAGTATTACTTTACAAATCTGAACACTTTTAAAACAAATTCCTGAGGTCTAATGGCTTACCGGCTAGCAGAATGTAATTGCTGAAGAGCACTTGTGTCCTGGTGGGAGACTAGAAATTTAAAGATGGCTCCATGCTCAGCAGGATTCTAATATAGACTTTGTATTGGGGGAGGGAGATAGCACAAGGGGTGTAAACCAGGTGGAATGCAAAGAAACCAGAGAGGCAATCAGTGAAGGCCTCAGAGAGGGTAAGTAATAATTCAAACTACCTGTAAAGTGAAGGAGAGAAGAGACAGCAAAGTTTATTAAGGTTGGGAGTGTGTCTGTACATTGACTTGCTGATTAGTAACCAGTTTGTGCACAGACTAGAGTAGGGAGATACATTAGCAATGATAGAGATGCAAATAAGCAGGTGATCCTCCAAGTGATACAAACTAAGGCAGAAAGAACTGAGAGGGCTGCTTGATGGTTAATTTAATTTAGTCACAGGGATGTGAATTAAAATCTATACTGTCTATTGGACAGTTATGATTACTGTACTATCGGGGGGACGACACAAGGCTACAACAGTCAGTTTTATTAGCAAGCTGAGAACTACTAAGAAATACTGCTAATGTAATAGCTTCACTCTCATAAAACATACAAGTAGAATGCCTGGGTGGACTGACCCTGCTCTTGAGGCTCAAAATGTATATCCTTGTTTAGTTTGCAATACTGATTCCTTCTTACACTGTATAGATGGAGTGGTAGCCGCAGACTGCAGATTTGCTCGAGTGTGCTCCTGCTCTTGAGGCTCAAAATGTATATCCTTGTTTAGTTTGCAGTACTGATTCCTTCTTACACTGTATAGATGGAGTGGTAGCCGCAGACTGCAGATTTGCTTGAGTGTGCTACTGTATAGATGGAGTGGTAGCCGCAGACTGCAGATTTGCTTGAGTGTGCTCCTGCTCTTGAGGCTCAAAATGTATATCCTTGTTTAGTTTGCAATACTGATTCCTTCTTACACTGTATAGATGGAGTGGTAGCCGCAGACTGCAGATTTGCTTGAGTGTGCTCCTGCTCTTGAGGCTCAAAATGTATATCCTTGTTTAGTTTGCAATACTGATTCCTTCTTACACTGTATAGATGGAGTGGTAGCCGCAGACTGCAGATTTGCTTGAGTGCTCGGCTAGCAGAATGTAATTGCTGAAGAGCACTTGTGTACTGGTGGGAGACTAGAAATTTAAAGATATTTAAAGAGATTAAAGACAGTTGATGTTTTAGAGGAACCATGCCTAATTATTTCACAGAGCCCCACACATTTTATTTTGGGAAGAGATCCCAGGCTGTCTAACAGAGGATTAGACACGGTTCTGAACCTCCATGCCTCATCCAGGCAGACGTCACACCTAGAAAGAAAAAAAAAGACAGCTAAGCATGTGGCCTGTCCCTCATCAACTGGGTAGAAAGAGTGGATGGACTTTTCACATGGGTTGTATAAAGCGATTATGCCCATAAAACATCCCTTGTTTGGGTCTCCCATATTACAGGCTACTCCTGTAAACCCCACACTTGTTTCCTCCTATTTGGATGAGGAGGAAGAAGACGACTTAGACCATCCTGTGGATTATTCCTCTCAGACACATTCTCCATGACAGGTCTTTGTCGATGAAGGGTACGATTTATGACCTGATTCACCTACTGAGGAAGCTTTTTTTGGCAAGACTATACAGAATATGATGAAACACTTCAGTTGGCAATCTATTTGAATTTCTGATGTCCAGAAGAGGTATCTCCCTTTTGGAGATGGGTGCCCATACCCCTTTTCCAGTCCATCCTGTCCTTGAGGCTTTCGAAGATGCTTTTCAGTCCACCTGTTCTGCACCTGACTCTCAACCACTAGCTCCCAAAAGACCAGACAGGATTTATGAGGTTTCTGTTGACCTAAAATATCTATATGAAAACCCAATGTCAGAGCCTTCAGCAGTTCGTTCTCTGGTTTTCTGTCTCTCTCTCTGTCTGTCAATCTGCAGATAAGCCTTCTAAGCTGCTGCCCAGTGCTAACACTCTGCCTACAAACAAAGATTGTAGGGCTATGGATAGATGGGTGAAGAAGGTTTTATACCTCTTCTACCTTTGCTTTTAAGGCAGTTAATTACCGGACTCAAATGATCTTCGTTCTGGCTTCAGTGAAAAAGCCATCTTTGATCCTCCCACTACCAGCAGACGCAGAGCTTACTTTCAGAAGCCATTGAAATAGCCAAGCACAGCATTAAGTGCAGCTATGATTCTGTAGATCGTTTTTCTAGGGATCAGATCTGTGCATGGCTCCACAATTAACCTATGCTTGAGGATTTCAAATGTAAAATTATAGATTCACTTTTGGACAAGGACTTATTGTTTGGCTCTTAGGAGGCCAGTTTGTTCAAAACTTTCCAAGACCAAGGTAAAACTGCGAAAGACTGCAGGCAGTTCCTACTCTCCTGAGTTCCTAGATACCATAGGAACTGTCTACTTCCTTCATTATGATGGGACCCTGTGGCTGTTTCAAAGAAAACCCCTTGGAAAAGATAGTCTGAAAAAAACACAAAAGGAAACTCCAGCTGGGAACCCTCCATTTGGTGGCGAAAGTTGACTACCTCTGCAAACCCCTCCTCCTCTCCCCAGTCCCCCAGCCCCACTCCCCTTCTTTCCCAAAGGCTGTCTCTCTCCCTAGCCAGGTGGGAAGATATTACCACATACAAATGGGTTCTCTCTGTTAATCAGAGATGGCTACGTCAATGCCTTGGGAGAGTATTTCCTCCTCTGAGAAGCATGCTTCCACCCCCTCAAAACCAAATTTCCCTTCAGATCTCCGTTATTCAAGACCTCTTGAATTAAAGGACCACTGAGCAAGTCCCAAAAGAATTCATGGGAAAAGGCTTTTATTTCAGGATTTTTTCTTGTACCAAGAACAGAAGATCAGTGGAGACCCATTCTAGATGTGTCTACCCTGAACACATATCTGAAGGTACCCTCTTGCAAAATGCAGTCCCTTCAGACGCTTCTTCCTTTCATTCTACTACAGGCTTTCTTAATGTCATTACATCTGAAGAACACCTACCTTCACATCCTTATACATCCTTCCTGCAGAAGATTCCTCAGGTTTTTCGCTAGCTTCTCACATTTTCAGTTTACTGCTCTGCCTTTTGGTCTTTCCACAGCCCCAGCAGTCTTCAAAAAGTGCCTAGCACCTGTAGTAGCCTTCTGTTGCACTCAAGGAATTCAAATCTTCAGCATCCTTCAGTATCTTTGTTTCACCCATCACCTTCTGACAGGTCTGGGTTTCACCATAAATTGCAAAAAGATCACGTTTCCTTCACAAGACACAGTGTCTCCGGGATGCAGACTGGACACACAGAAAATGCATACCTTCCTTCCCCAGGAAAAGTTTCTCAGTCTGTTCAAATATTTCCAAGACCGTTCTTCCGCCCACAAGGGAGGTGTTAAGTACCTTGGGGTTCATGCTGGCCTCCATTCCTATGCATCCCCTGGCCAGATTTCACTTGAGAGAAATCCAGTGGTATTTGAAATTTGTGTGGTTCCAGCACTGCCACCCCTTAGACACTGTGATTCCCCTCCTCAGTGTATCAAGAAGGAGCTAACATGGTAAAAGGGACAGGTCATCCTCATCCCAGGATAAACTTTCTCACCTCCTCTTCAACAGATCCACATAGATGCCTTAGATGATGCATGGAGGGCCTGGACAAGGTCTCACCTAGTGCAGGGGAAGTGGCAATCACAGTTCCTGAAAGAACACATCAACCTAATAGAAATTAAGCTCTTCTTCAAGCCCTTCAGATTTTCACTCACATTTGGAAACCAGGACCCTTCAAGTATTCACAGACAACGTGTGGTACATAAACAGGGAGGCATGAGGTCTTACCAACTTTGCAAGTTAGCACAGAAGACATGCAATTTAGGAACACAAGTGAACATCACGCTCACAGCCACATGTATCTCTTCTCAGGACATTGTACTAGCGAACTACTTAATTCACTTACTGGAGGACCCCCACAAGTGGACTGTGAATAGGGAGGTCTCCCACACTTCAGTGGGGCAGTCCTCAGGCTTTTTTTCTTCATCATGCTCCCCCTGTTCGGCACCAGGGGACCCTTGTCCCACAAAACAATAAATCCCACAGATGATGCAGAAAAATGGAAACATGCTGCAGAGCAATTTAACTTTTTAATAAGTCACTGGTACCTCCGCTTCTTGCCTTCAACGGAGGTACCAGTGGTTTATTAAAAAGTTAAATTGCTCTGCAGCTTGTTTCTGTTTTTCTGCATCATCTGTTGGATTTATTGTTTTGTGATATTATTTTTTACCCTTGTCCCACAGCCTGGGGGACAGGTGGCTTCTCTTTCCAGTGGATGGAGAAGTTTCTCTTTGCCTTTCCTGCTCTGCCTTATCTTTCCAAAAATTGCACAAAGGGAGACACCAGTACTCTGCCTACTGGCTCCATTCTGGCCAAGATAAGATTGGTTCCCCCTGCTGTTTCACCTAGTAAAGGAAAATTACAAAAGTCCCGCTACAGTCAGACCTTATAACTCAAAAGGAATTGCTGAGCCATCCAAATCATCTCTCAGCCTGACCCTATGGGTGATAGAATTTCAGTCCCTCAAAAACATCTTTTCTCTGAAGAGGTTGTATAAGTCCTACAAGAGGCTAGGAAACCCATTACTAGAAAATAAATCTTATACTGCAAAGTGGAATTGGTTTTCTTTCTGGTGCTGCAAACAGAGTCAGGATCCACATTTAGCACAGGTCGCTACAGTTCTGCAGTACCTCTGTGAACTCCTTAAGTCAAGCTTGGCCTACTCTTCCAAAAGCTCATCTGTCTGTCATTAATGCTTGCATCCCTGTTAGCCCGCACTTTTCCTCAGAGGAGTTTTGCACCTTAACACCCCCCAAGGAAGGCCATGTCTGTCCCTTTGGATCTTAATTTTGTGCTAGAAAAGCTCACTCCGCCTCCCTTTGACACAGCTTCTTCTGCTTCTTTTTAATTCTGTACATGGAAACCCACTCTCCTCTCGGCCCTAACCTCTGCCAGGAGAATTTTTGAGCTCTCATGGCCATTCTCCCCTTCAGAAAGACAGGGTCACACTCTGGGATAACCCATCCTTCATGCCTAAAGTAGTAAACGAGCTCTCTCTCAATCAGGCTATTCATCTCCCCACCTTCTTTCCATATCCCCAAAATAGGGCTAGAGGATCTTACATTCTGCAGACATTCACAGGCAACTCCGATTTTACCTGAACAAAACTAAATCCTTCAGAAAGACTTACCAGCTTTTAGTATCTTCTGTGCCCTCTAAGCTGGGTCATATCTCCAAATAAACTTTTGCATCTTGGATTACTAAGGCTATCTGATGTCCTTCAAGAATGCAACTGCAGTCCTTACATATGGGTTGTCCTGCCTCAGGCAGCCCTTGGTCGGCCGGATTCCAAAGTCTGGGTCCGACGTCGGCTGATGTCGCCTCCTCCCCGACGTCAGAGCGGCAGGGGTATAAAAGTATCAGCCGACGCCATCTTCCTCAGTCTTTCTTGCCGAGCGGTTCCCGAAGCAGAAGCATTTCACAAGTGCCGGTCGGTCAGCTCCTGTGTTTTTCGTATCCGAAGTCATCAAAAAAGCGAAGTACCCCGTTGGGGATCTTTTTTCTTGCCTCAGCCGATGTCAGAAAAAACTGAAAAAGTTAATAACTGTTTGTCTTGTGGTAAACAAATACCTCATAAGGATTTCCATTCTTACTGCCTCCCCTGCCTTGGCCCAGACCACGACGTCTCAGCCTGTGCCGCCTGTGCTTGCTTCAATAAGCGCACACTCAGGCGCCGGGCAGAGTTTGCTGAAGACTTTTTTGGCGACAAATTCTCCTATACCATGCCGTCGGAACAACCGACAACTCATATTTCCAAAAAACGGAAGGACCGGGACCGGCATCCTCGGCCCGCGACTTCCATCGACTCCACATCAAAAATTACCGTGAGTGCATTGGTTTCTTCTGAGGCGGTTCCTCCACCGCTCCGGACTGACGACACCGCTTTACCGATTACTCCGACCCCGGAGCCTGCGCCGGTGCTGGTGGTTGATTTTCCTCCAGATTCTGAAGCCCAAGATTTACCGGAGACCATACCAGTGGACAAGGTTATTCCAGCACGTGGGGCAGCTAGGCCCCCCATGTCTATGTCTATCAAGGCCTACACACGTGCTAAGGCGGCTAGCCAGGCTAAGTCTCACCCTCCTAAAGCTCTGCCTCAGCCCACTACTGATAAACAAATCATGTCTTTAGCTGCAGATTTAATCTCTTTAATCAGATGCTCACAGGCCCATCCTGAAAGAGGATCTTGGCCACCTTCTGACAAAAGGCCCAGTGTTGAGCATACTGACACCCTTTTTTCAGATGAAGCCTCTGGTGACTCTGATCACTCAGATACCCAGGAAGAGTCCTTCCAGGCCTACGAGGATTCTGATGCAGAGGATTCTATCCCCCTGCCTCCCCTCCTGAGGATATTTCTTTTGGGGAAGTTCTTCACTCCATGAGGTTACACTTTCAGTGGCAAGGCCAGGAATACTCCGATTCCAGGAAGCGGCTTCGTACCTTCCTTAAGCTACCACAACACAGGCCTTTAGCTATCCCTCCAGTGCTTGATGTTCTGGATGATGTGTACTCAGATTCGAGTGCTTCTCCTGATTCTCTCCCTCCTGTCAAGCCGGACAGATACTACAGGGTTCCTGAAACTCATAAACATTTCTTTAAGGCCCATGCTGTTGATCTTGAAACTATTTCCCAGGGGCCCAAGGAGGTGACTACATCCACGGCCAAGAATCCCTTGCCCTCAGACAGGGAAGCTAGGTCCCTGGAGAGGTGGGGCAAAAAAGTTTATACCTCAACCACACTGACTATGAGAGCCCTCAATTGCCTTTTTCATATGTTTCAGTATCAGGATTTCTTGATGGATGACTTGCAGAAAAAGTTAGCCTCTCCTGAGCCTTTAGATAGGAAGGCCTTGCAGGATGTGGTTCACAACACACAGCAGGTTAGCAACCATTTTCTTCAGTGTGGATATGATGCATTGGAAGCTTCATGTAGGGCAGCTATGACAGGGGCCGTCATACGTAGACATGCATGGTTAAAAGAACAGCCATTACCAGATCATGTTAAAGCAAAGCTTCTAGATGCTCCTCTGGAAAAGCACAAGCTATTTGGTACTAATGCTCAGGATGTGTTGAAGTCAATTGAGGAAAAGGCTAAATCAGTGCAAACAATCAAGGATTTCCTCCAGGTTCAGCCTCCTAGGTTCAGCAGGAATTGGCCTTCTAAGAATTGGTCCTTTCCAGACACTGACAAATTTCAAAGGGGAAAAAACAGATGTGGCCGAGGAAGAGGGCAATACAGAGGCTCCTACTGGGGACGCCAATGGCAACCGACTAATCAGAGAGGTGGCGCAGGGACTTCCCCTGCCCCACAGGGACAATCACAATGACTTGCCTTTGACACTGCCGACCAAGGCTCAAGGAGAAGCACCTTTAGGTGGAAAATTATCCTTATTTTCAAAAAAACTGGCACATTTTAACAAAGGACAAATGGATTCTGGACATAATAGACCAAGGCTACAGGTTCCACTTCCATACATTACCAACAAGACAAGGCATGCCAAACCTGCCACAAAATCAAAGGGCAGAGGCATTCGAACAAATTTCAAAGCTGAAACAAATCAAAGCAATAGAAAAGGTTCATCCTCAGGAACAAGGCCAGGGATTTTACTCAAGACTGTTCCTTGTTCCAAGAAAAGAAAAGCAATGGAGACCTATACTGGACTTGTCCGCTCTAAACACTTTTCTCATTGTACCAAAATTCAAAATGCTGACGCTACAGCAACTCCTTCCCATGCTGGGCAAGGGGTCTTGGCTGGTTACTCTGGACCCCAAGGAGGCATACCTGCATGTCCCAATCAGACACAGTTGCAGAAGATACCTCAGATTTCTTGCAGGGTCAGAGCATTATCAATTCTCAGCATTGCCCTTTGACTTATCTACTGCGCTCAGAGTATTCACGAAATGCCTGACATCAGTAATTGCACATTGCAGACTCCAGGGGATACAAATATACCCTTACCTGGACGACTGCCTTATACAAGCGGACAGCAAGCAAGCCTTGACAAAAAACTTGAATTATGTCATTCACTTACTACAGGCTTTGGGATACACAGTCAACTTACAAAAATCAAAACTACTGCCATCCCAACAAATAACTTTTCTAGGAGTCAAACTAGACACAGAATCTCAAATGGCTTACCTCACAGAAGAGAAGCAAGAACAACTACCACATTACTTCAAAAGCCTAGCAAAGCTCACCCAGATGACTGCAAGGAAAATCCTGCAGGCCCTGTGTTTCATGGCATCTTGCATTCTGCTGATTCCACTGGCAAGACTACACATGAGAAAATTACAATGATACCTAAAAAGTTTATGGTCTCAACACAGCCACAACTTAGAAGCAATTATCCCACTCATCCCATGTCTACAAAGGGAATTTTTGTGGTGGGCCCAAGCAAGCCAGTTAAACAAAGGTATGCCTTTCAACAAGCCTCAAACAAGCCAAACCATTACAACAGACGCCTCAGACCATGGATGGGGGGCGCACATGGAGGGCAGATGTATTCAAGGGCAGTGGACTCCCCAGGAAGTACATCTGCACATCAATCAAAAAGAGATGTTAGCAGTAATGCATGCAATCGAGGCTTTCGGAAAATATCTTCAGCAAGGCCACCTACTAATAAGAACAGACACCACCACCGTTATGTGGCACATAAACAAGCAAGGAGGTACTCATTATTACCCCCTTTGCAGACTAACAATGACTCTTTTGGAAAAATCCCTGAAATTGAACATACAGCTACAGTCCCAGTTTGTTCCGGGCAGGGACAATGTTCTAGCGGACAGTCTAAGCAGAAACATCCTGGATCCACACGAATGGATGTTGCATCCAGACATTTTTACACAAATAACTTCTGCATGGGGGAGGTCGGACGTAGACCTTTTTGCCTCCCACCTCAATCATCATCTGAAAAGGTTCTGCACGAGGTCACATCATCCACAAGCCTGGAAAATAGATGCTCTCTCATTCAGCTGGAACTCTCTAAAAATCTATGCATTCCCACCTCTACCATTGATGACCAAGGTGTTACTGAAGATCAAATCAGAGCAACCGAAAGGCATCTTAATAGCTCCAGATTGGCCAAGACAGCACTGGTATCCACTACTAAGGAGCATAACATGCACCAAACCGTGGACCCTGCCTCTATGGTCTCCACTCTTGACGCAGCACAATTACAAGACGGTTCATCCAAACCTGCAAACTCTGCGCCTGACAGCTTGGAGGGTCCCATGATGTCTCCGCATACCTCTTTCTCCAAAGAAGTTCAACAGATGTTATTGGAAGCACGCAGACCTTCCACCAGAAAAGCTTATTCGGCCAAATGGAAGAGATTCAGCATCTGGAATACCAACAAGGGACAGGATGCATCAGTGATGAACATTCCACAGATATTGGAATACTTGGCAGACATGCTGCATAATGGACTTTCATATTCTTCCATAAAGATACATGCTTCAGCAATTTCAGCAAGATACAACACCGATCCTCCTGTGTTCTCACATCCTTTGCTAAGGCAATTTCTAAGAGGGGTAAAGAATATCAAGCCTCCCAGAAAACCACCAGTGCCTGCATGGGACCTCAATTTCGTGTTGGAAAAATTAACTCTTCCTCCCTTTGAGCCAGCAGCATCTGCAGAGTTACAATTTCTTTCCTGGAAAACAGTTTTCCTGTTGGCAATAACCTCAGCAAGGAGAGTTTCGGAGATACAGGCCCTCATGGCAGTTCCTCCATTCCTCATTTTTCATCAGGACAGGGTTTCTTTAAGAACCAATCCTTCTTTTATGCCAAAAGTGATTTCCAGGGTGTCTCTAAATCAAGCAATTCACCTGCCTACTTTCTTCCCCAATCCTCAAAATAAAGGGGAAATGCTGCTGCACACTTTGGACATTCACAGACAACTGCGCTACTACTTGGACAGAACTAAGGCCAACAGAAAGTCTGACCAACTATTTGTAGCTTACGCTCCTGGGGTACAAGGAAAAGCAATTTCCAAACAAACAATTTCAAAACGGATTGGACATTGCATCAGATTTTATTATTCCTACCATGGAAAGGGTGTGCCAGCCAATGTCAGACCACACTCCACCAGAGCTACAGCCACCTCCACAGCCTTCCTAAGAGGGGTGGCTACAAAGGACATTCTAGAAGCTGCTACATGGAGCTCCGTGCATACATTCTCCAAGCACTACAACCTCCCTTTATACTCCAGATCCCGAGCAGGCTTTGCTTCGGCAGTCCTGCAGGGCATTTTAGCTACACCATCCTTATCTTAGAGCCTACCACCCCCAGCTTGGCTATGGTATTCAACCCATATGTAAGGACTGCAGTTGCATTCTTGAAGGACATAGTACAGTTTTGTACCTACCATAAATGTAGATGTCCGATAGATATGCAACTGCAGTCAGGTTTTCCCACCCTCCTTCCCCTCTGTACATTGGGTCCACTTTCCTCCTTTTATTTTTAGCTGGGGATATCTGTTATGGTGTATCTGTTTATTGCTATTGTGTATGTCTGGAAATTTTTCATCCAGTTCTAATTTCAGCCTTCCTTGGAGGGCACCTGGCATCTGGGGCAAGAAACACTGAGGAAGATGGCGTCGGCTGATACTTTTATACCCCTGCCGTTCTGACATTGGGGAGGAGGCGACATCAGCCGACGTCGGACCCAGACTTTGGAATCCGGCCGACCGAGGGCTGCCTGAGGCAGGACAACCCATATGTAAGGACTGCAGTTGCATATCTATCGGACATCTACATTTATGGTAGGTACAAAACTGTACTTTTCTGCTACTTGCAATATAGTAAGACAATGCCTTCTTGCCCTAAAGCACATTGTACTAGAGCACTTGTTTCATCAGGGGCTTTCTACAAAGGAGAAGATTCCAAGTCTATTTTAAAGGTGGCTACTTGGTCCTACCTACACATCTTTACCAGACACTACAAAACTGATGGCTTCAACAGGCCCAGGATAGCCTTTTGCTAGGTCAGTCCTGTCTGGGGTACTGGACAGCTCTTCCATCCTTACTTTCTTCAGATCTGGGGAATCATCCATTTGTCAGAAGTACTGCAATAGTGATTTCAGTCAGGACATAAGTATAGTTGTGTAAGAACTTATCATAACAGTAGATGTCCTACTGACCACTTTTGCAATATTCAGAAAAAACGTAAACTCCTAATACTGCTAAAACCACACTTCTTCTTCTTCTTTCGGCTTTTCCCGGTTAGGGGTTGCCACAGCGGATCACCTGTCCGCTCATGATTGGCAGTGCAGTTTTACGGTGTTGAATTGCCAGCCCGGCGCCCAACCTTCCACAGAAGGCACACACTCACACCTAGGGCCAATTTAGTGTGTCCAGTCCACCTACAGCATGTTTTTGGGATGTGGGAGGAAACCAGAGCACCCAGAGGAAACCCACGCGACCACAGGGAGGACATGCAGACTCCACACAGAAGGCACGGAGAACCTCTTGCTGTGAGGCACTGCTAAAACCACACTGAAGGAGCAAAAAACCACTGTAAAATCCAGTATAAATCCAATGCTCTTTATTGTAGGTAAGCACTTTCGCAACCAGCCCTGGTTGCTTCCTCAGACCAAAGATTACAAAAAACTTCATCCCAAACTTCAAAAGCCTTGAATCCTGTGTCACATGACTATGACCAATTAATTAATTAAATGAGTTAAAAGAGCAAGTATATTCAAAATGCAAATACACTCAAAAAGCACAAAATTTCATTCAGGACAATATATAAAAAACAGCATATAATATGATGTAAAAGAAACATACAAAGAACATACATAAAAATGCTATATATTTAAAAAAATATAAAAATAAAAATAAATAACCTGCTATACTAACATACTAATACTACCCTATCTGTAAATCACTAATGAAACAGCTTTCTGTATGTATAAATAAAGAAAAACATCTAACCCATACTATATTATATTATATGTTGTTAGAACATAGAGCCATTATGAACTATGGGACTAGGAGATGTAATACATGCTAGTTTTGTCAGTATATAGAAACTAACACCATGTTTGTCCATCCATCGAGTGGGAAATCCTTCACGTTTAAGGCCTCAGGTGACTGTGAGAGTAGGAATGTGTTATATTTAGCCCACTGTGCCTGCTGCAGTGTGTTTTATGTTGATAAGACCAACAGATGGTTAACGGAGAGAATTTGTGACCACCTTTACTGTTTTAGGAGACAACAGGAACATAGTGCACTGGCTAAACACATGTTACAACCAGGGGAGAATCACTATTTTTACTTTTCTATTATTGACACTGTCACTGAAACTATTAGGATGGGAGATTTAAATAATAGAACTGAACAAAGGGAGTTGAGATGGATTTTTATGTTAGCAGCCCATAAGCTACCTGGGCCGAATAATTATGTATCTCTGAAACCCATGTTGAAAGGTAGGAAGATTAGGAAGAAAGCTATTTAGTTTTGTGATTTATAGATAGGGTTATACCAGCATTTTTATAGTTAGACTATGTTTAGACAACATGCAATATAATATAGTATACGTTAGTTTTTTTTCTTTATTTATACATACAGTATTTTTGAATATTAGGAAGAAAGCTATTTCATTAGTGATTTACAGATAGGGTAGTATTAGTATGTTAGATAGTATAGCAGGTTATTTTTATATATTTTTATATATATAATATTTTTATGTATGTTCTTTGTATGTTTCTTTTACATTATATTATATGCTGTTTTTTATATATTGCCTTGAATGACATTTTGTGCTTTTTGAGTGTATTTGCATGTTGAATGTACTTGTTCTTTTAACTCATTTAATTAATTAATTGGTCATAGTCATGTGACACAGGATTCAAGGCTTTTAAAGTTTGGGATGAAGTTGTTTTGTAATCTTTGGTCTTAAGAAGCAACCAGGGCTGGTTGCGAAAGTGCTTACCTACAATAAAGAGCATTGGATTTATACTGGATTTTACAGTGTTTTTTTTGCTCCTTCAGTGTAGTATTAGCAGTATTAGGAGTTTACATTTTCTGGACATTTGCCTTGGTGTGTTTACTCCTATACTTCATAACTGGGCTTCTCCTTCTTTTTTACTTTTGCAATATTCTATTCCACCCTCTATCTCTGCTTCCCTGTCTCGCCTCAATCTTCAGTTGTCTCTCTTTTTCTATCCTTTGCTCTTTTACATGCATTTAGGGGGAGCTTTCTTACAAATTTGATAACCCTCCTAACTGACCAGTCTCATCTCGCAGTAGTCTTTAGGCCACTGGCTTAGAGATAGTCTGAGGATCCATATTCGTACGTTATTTTTTATACCCCAGTACATATGAGCTGAGGTCATACATCAAACGTACAACCTAGGGAAGGTAAAGCTTTGGTACTCCAGCCAGATGTCAGTGGTGACAACCTATTTGTCTGAAATACTGCAACAGTGATCATCAGCCAGTTGTCAGTGGTGACAACCTATTTGTCTGAAATACTGCAACAGTGATCATCAGTAGGACATCTGCTGTTATGGTAAGTTCTTAAACAGCTTTACTATTCCTTCCTTCCTCATGCAGCAAGTAATTCAAGACAGAGTGCCATTCTTTTGGGGTTCAGAGTTTTATTTATTCATTTACTTTTAAGGAGTAGGTTAGTCCAGCTGAGCATCTGGTCTGTTTTCAGAGAAACCACAATGTGATAGTTATAAAGACAGTGGGAATTTGGCCTGGATGCCATGAAAGTCTCCCTGTTCTTTTTAGCGAGTGTCATGGAGTCTTTAGCCTCCACATAAGCTACCAGTAATTCAGGCAGGTAGAAGCCCAGTTTAACATTTCTTCTGAAGGTTATCTCATTAGGAGTGCATCAGTCCATTAATGTTGCAATGCTGTGTCAAAACTGGTACATGAATCCAAATAACTGAGAAGGAGATAGAAACCTCAGCCTTCTGTTCCTCCTGGTATCACTGGTAAAAGTACAAGCTGTATGTGTGTGTGTGTGTGTGTGTGTGTGTGTGTGTATATATATATATATATATATATATATATATATATATATATATATATGTATGCCTACTGTATTAGATGGTCTTTGAGGTGGTTTCTGCTATAGGTATTAATTACTTAGCTGTCTGTCCCCTTATAGCTCACACAGCCATTTTATACATTTTTAGTGCTGAGGAATGCATCCGGAATGCTGAGTAGAATTTGTAGCGTATGCAGTAGTAATCTTTGCAGACATCTGGGCATGCATAATGAATAGTTGCACATGCTGAACTGCAGCCCTGGTAAGGAAAATAGATGTAATGTCACCGCTCTGGTTTCTGTCAGTGAATGCTTTACCTTGTACTGTAGTGATGAGAGAAATGTGCCACATATGGTGGTGAGTTCATACTATGAGGCCATATTATGTGCACATGAGGTGCCAGAAGCATTTTTGGTTGAAGAAGTGCCCTGTGCTGGTCCCACTAACTAAAGCCTCACCCCTCAGCTCTTCAAATGAAGAGAAAAAAGGCTTTTGCAAAACTTGCAGGATGCTTCCTGCAGACAGTATACAATCCACATCCCCATGCTCTTCAAGTGAAGAGCATAAAAACAAAAAAAAAAACAAAAATTAAAAGTCCATTCCTTCTACTGGGACATCAATGAGGTGGCCAGATACAGGGCACACACACCCTCTTTCCTGTCCCAGTCATTCAGGTCCTGTTTCTGTGTCCTGCCTGAAACCTCCTTCCTTACATTATAGTAAAAAAAATAAATACAATATTTCTTTTTTCTTTTAAATTGTAGCAAAATTGTGGCAAACTCTTTACTAAAGATATAGCAAACAGTTGCTACAGTTTATATCCTGAATTTAGTGCTAAGATGCTCAGGTTTTAGTTTAACAATTCTCTTTTAAACTGTAGCAAACTTCTTGCTACAAATGCAGCAAGCAGTTGCTACAGTTTATATCTTGCACAGAGTGCTAAAGTGCTGGAGTTTGTTACAAACAAAGAAAATAATAATGCTTGTGTGTGCTTGCACATCTAAAGTATAGCAAACTGACTGCTACAGTTAGACCATATACGGATTGCTACAGTACTCCAGTTTGACTGTAAATGATTGGCAAAGACTAGACTGGCAAAGTTGTAATTGCGTATTTTAAACTGTGTAGTTTCTAGTTGGTTAATTAGTGAATATAGTTTACATGGATTACTCATTATGCAATATGTAGCTTTCTAAGGATTGTAACATGTATCTTTTTTAAATATGTATTTTTTTAATGTACATCTCTTTTATCCGTGTGGTCTCTTAATTATGTATTAATATTAAAGGAAAACTCCACCCTCTCCTACAGTTTAACTCAATCCTTGCGTTTATTTTCTCCCTACAGTATGGTTCCAGTATTGTGTAGGTACCAGAAATCTAATTGTACTTTTTAAAACTTTTATTTCCTTGCATAGACATGAAAGAAAGGGAAAGCCCACTTACTTTTTTTCTTTTAAGTTTAACTTCTCACATACTTTGCAGAGGAGTTCATCTCTGCCTACATGACATATCACAGACGCAGTTAAATTTGTAGTTTACCCTGAGAGACACTGCTGTCTTAGATGGGCAATTAAGCTTGCTAATGTCAGGAGCCGGTTTTAGGCACCAGCGAACCCTGCGGTCGCTGGGGGCCCCCTGTTCCCTGGGGGCCCCCAACCACAGCAAGTTATCTTATCCTGATATTTTGTCACATCTGTAAAACCAACAAAAGCTAGTACAGCAGTCTTGCATACTTAATAAACTATGAGTGTAATAACTCTTATTTATATCTCCTTTAAAATTCAAAGATATTTCTGGTTGTAGTAACGGTGTTTTGTCAAGTAACAGGCATCAGAATTCCATTAAATATTTTACTACTGACATAGTGCTCCTGGCTTAGTTAAACCCTGCTGTTGGACAGTTTCTCCACTAAAACTAACTAACATAGCCAGCTTTTAGTCCCTGCAAAACCATGGCTGCAGGGGGCCCCCTTAATCATCTTTGTCTGTGTGGGGGCCCCACAAAAGCTACTGCTGATTGGGGAAAATGAGGAATGAAAAATGCATTCATTTCCTAATTATGCTCTTTAACATGAACGGCGCTGTGATGTGACCCTGTTAGGACGAAGATGATAATGAACCTGAACAATATAAGCACTAGAGGGATCAGCAGCCTAGAGTGATCAAGGTAAGCACTAGAGGGATCAGCAGCCCAGAGTGACTTACCTCAGTGCAAACTTTGGATTTTAAGAAGAACTGATGCTTCCGATCATCAGGGATAGTTTCTCTTTCAGGTAGTTTTATAACTAATACCAGAACACCAGATACTATAACTCAATTTCTTTGTTTAAGAATTCAGTACAATCCCAAAAATAATAGAATAAATGCTCAGAATCATAAATATGTTTAAATATTTCTCTAATTCACTTAAAAAGTTACTAGAATAACATATTTTGCATCAACATCAATTTTGGACAATAAGTATAAAACTCAGATGTCTGGATTGATTGACTGTAATCCTGAATGATTTACCAGCAAATCAGACTTTTTATGAAGGATAAAGAAAAAGTATGAACAAAATCAGGGAAGGTCTGTGAAAGGAGGGACAGCGACAAGTATGCATTACTCCTCAATGAGATAAATCTTACCCCTTCTGCTGTTTGACGACTGCTAAACAGCAGTGACTATTCTGGTGTGGCAGTACCAGTGTCGCACAAGGCATTTCTGTTTGCTGAAATAAGTACATAACTAGTACTGCTGTGGCTTGTGTGTGTGTGTGTGTGTGTGTGTGTGTGTGTGTGTGTGTGTGTGTGTGTGTGTGTGTAAAAAACATCACTGATTTTTATCTGTGCATGTACCCAATAATGCCAGGACACAGACATTATTCTTCTGTGTATCAGTAAAAAATGTACTTAATAAGTAATTATATTTTGAAAGTAAGACATAACATATATCACAGAACATTCAGACACTTAGATATTTTTGGAGTCTGGTTCCCGCCACTCACCAGACTGTCTAAATGGATAATGGGGACTCCCTTTATCATCCTTGACTCTGTGGGGGCCCTCACCAAAGCTGTTGCTTGTTGGAGAAAAATGTATCAATTTTCAGAATACGCTGTTAAACCTGAATGGTGCTGAGATGTGACCCTTTTAGGATAAAGCTAATAATAGCCTCTGTTTACAACCACACCCATTCTAAAACCAGCCCTGCTCAAATGTGTGTGTGTACATAAAGCTACTACGGGTTATGAGGGGCTGGAGATTGTATGAATATTACATCTTTAATTTTCATCACAGTCAAACCTTAGAGGTGCACATGAAGTCATTATAGCTTGTGTTTGAGCTGAGGGCAGTGTTTCTCAAAGACCTCAGAGGTGTACAAAGAAGGTTACTATAGCTTGTGTAAGAGAGGTGTACTGTCTAGGAGCAACAAATTGAATATTACTGAAATCATTCTCACAATTACATTACTAGGCACATATACATGTGGCTACCTTTGACGGCTGGGGTAAACAACATGCTATGTATATGTATATCATCAGTCACTTGAAATATATGACAAAGGCAATTTAAATCTCTGCTTTCATCCCAGTCTAACACCAGAGGGATGCATAGGCAGTGACTTGTCTTTTTTAGAGGGTTAGGGAGGCAGGCAGTATTTCCAGATAAGACTTAAATATTCTCACAACTACTGACTTGTTAGTTTACTGTAAG